>NC_056741.1:1419178474-1419375909 GCF_019279795.1 Protopterus annectens
ATCACAACATAAACAAACAAAAACTACACTCATACACACATAAGCAAGGGGGCAAGCCCCTCACCCTACTTATATATACTAACTCTGAGATTGCACAAACAGGAAACAAAAGCAAACTCGCATACATACCTTTTCCAGTCCCTCACACACACATTAAACATATCAGCACAGTCAAACATACTCTATCCCACACTCAAATCCCTTACAAAACACTCACTCACCTGACAAAACACCTAGATCCATACATGGCACCGCGCACCATAAGCACACAATCCTGGACATCACGTAGCGTAAGGCCATAACTGCGAATTCGAGATATTCAAATTCGCAATTATGAACTTTTGCTATTTTAAACATTCGGGTTTAAAGTCTAGAGATACTGAAATTCGACATTTCAGTATTTCGAGATTATAAACGGCTCTCAAATACATACAATATATACATACACATATATGAGTGTGTGTGTATATGTGTGTATATATATAGGTCTATATCACTAGACTGACTATTCAGAAAGTCAAACTTCATTTGGTCGTGACCATATGTTCAACTTTCTGAAAAGTCAAAAACAAGAAATCCACAAAAATCTGTGGTTTTGCAGGGGGGCAATCAATTCCCCCACTGTACTCCATGAAAGTGATGTATACCAGCTCCGAGACTGCTCTACAGAAGAGCGAAAGGGTAAATTCTAAAATCCCCACTGTGCCATGATTTTCATATAAATGCAACTATATATATATATGTGTGTGTGTGTATATATATATATATATGTATGTGTATATATATATATATATATATATATATATATATATATATATATATATATATACAATATACAGTGGATATAAAAAGTGTACACACCCCTGTTAAAATACCAAGTTTTTGTGATATAAAAAATGATAAGACCACAATAAATCATTTCAAAACTTTTCCCACCTTTAATGTGACCTGTATCCTGTACAATTCAGTTGAAAAACAAACAAATCTGTTAAGGGAATAAATATAAAAATTGCAAAACGTACAGTAAGCTGGTTGCATAAGTGTGCACACCCTTAAACTAATACTTTGTTGAAGCACCTTTTGATTTAATTGCAGCATTCAGTCTTCTTGGGTAGGAGTCTCTATCAGCATGGTACATCTTGACTTGGCAATATTTGCCCACTCTTCCTGTAAAAGTGCTCCAAATCTGTCAGATTGCGAGGAGATATCTTGTGCATAGCCCTCTTCAGGTCATTCCACAGATTTTCTGTTGAATTTAGGTCTGGACCATTCCAAAACTTTAATGTTCTTCTGGTGAAGCCATTCTTTTGTTGGTTTGGATGTATGCTTGGGGTCATTGTCGTGTTGAAAGGTGAAATTCCTCTTCATCTTCGGCTTTCTATCGGGCGCCTGAAGGTTTTGGGCCAAATGTGACTGGTATTTGAAACTGTTCATAATTCCCTCCACCTTGACTAAAGCCCCACTTCCAGCTGAAGAAAAGCACACCAAAGCATGATACTGCCACCACCATTCTTCACCATGGGGATGGTGTTCATTTTTTAATGCGAAGTGTTTTTTGCACCAAGTGTACCTTTTGGAATTGTGGCCAAAAAGTTCAACCTTGGTCTCATCAGACCTTAACACATTTTCCCACATGCTTTTGGAAGACTTGATGTATTGCTTTGCAAATTTTAGCTGGGCCTGGATGTTTTTCTGTGTAAGAAAAGGGTTCCATCTTGCAACCCTACCCCATAGTCCAAACATATGGAGAATACGGGAGATTGTCACATGTAGTACACAACCAGTACTTGCCAGAAATTCCTGCAGCTCCTTCAGTGTTGCTGTAGGTCTCTTGGCAGCCTCCCTGACCAGTTTTCATCCTGTCTTTTCATCAATTTTGGAGGGACGTCCAGTTCTTTGCAACATCACTGTTGTCCCATATTTTCTCCACTTTTTGATGACTGTCTTCACTGTGTTCCATGGTATATCCAATGCTTTGGAAATTTTTTTGTACCCTTCTCCTGACTCATGCCTTTCAACAACGAGATCCCTTTAATGCTGTCTGTCTGTGAACAATGGCTTTTGCTGTAGCAGGCAACTTAGTAAATGTCAGGAAAATCCTACCAGGGCAGCTGGAATTTATTTGGGGTTAGTCAGAGTCTCTTTAATTGATGGTAGGTGTGTACCCAAGAATACTGAATGCTGTAAATAAATCAAAATGTGCTTCAAGAAAGTATTAGTTTAAGGGCGTGCACGCACAACAAAGTATTAGTTTAAGGGTGTGCACACATAACCAGCTTATTGTACATTTGTTTATATTTTTTCCTCTAATAGATGTTTGTTTTTGAATTGAATTGTACAAGTTATAGGTCACATTAAAGGTGTGAAAAGTTTTGAAATTATTTATTGTGGACTCGTTTTTAAAACTGTCATTTTAACAGGGGTGTGTGCACCTTTTATATCCACTGTATGTATGGATATATATATATATATATATATATATATATATATATATATATATATATATATATTTATATATATATATATATATATATATATATATATATATATTATAATATCACAGTTTCTCTAACCAAGATGTTGATCATACAGTCAATTTAGACCCTGTAACTGACTACACACAGTTCACAAACCATTTTTTTTCATTGTTAAATTACTTTAGTAAGTAATACACTTGCAGATGCATTAGATTGAGTATAACAAATACAGCAAACTAAATATCTGTATTTACATATGTAGAGTTAAGGTAATCAGCTTCAAGAAATCCAAGCATCATATGAGGTCCTATACCTATACCTTGAGGGCGGCACAGTGGTGCAGTGGTTAACATTGTCACCTCACAGCAAGAGGTTCTCCGTTTCGATTCTCGGCTGGGGTGCCTTCTGTGTGGAGTTTGCATGTTCTCCCTGTGTTCGCGTGGGTTTCCTCCGGGTACTCCGGTTTCCTCCCACATTCCAAAGACATGCATCTGGAGCATTTCTCCCCGGGCCTCCGCTGAAAACAGGCTCTGTGGAACCTAGTCGGACTTTCCCGGTCAACAAATGATAAATAAATAAAATAAATAAAAAAAAAATACTCTATAAATGTCAGTTTTGCTTCCTGTCATTATCTTGTGCTGTTGTGGTATAAAAAAGCATACTGGAAGCCACCTTCAGCACTCTACAGTCCTCCACTCTGATATGCTTCCTGATGAAGGCAGATGTAACTGTGGACAGGTCAGGAGATGCTCTACCTCTTCCAGACCTGTATCATGTTTTGCATGTATGTAAACCATGTTCCTGTAAGTCAGAAATACTCCAAAATTCAATAGGGGAAAATGGTGGAAATCAGCTTATAGTAGCTAGCCTGGTTGCAAAATTTCACAGCTTACTGTAAACATAATACTTTTCAAAATGATGAAAAAACTCTGCAACATACTATAAGTGCAAGCTTCAACAAAGTATACAAAACAGGAGCACCAGAAGCAGAAGTAAATGCATACAATCAAGCCAAACAGTATTCCCCAGCGCGCTTGTCCTGCCCTGCCGTAAGCTGCTAGCATCGCCCTTGCTTATTTAAGTCTTGCCCTCCCAACTTCTAAGGCGTTTCTCCATTTCTTCGCCCAGAATCACCATCTCTGCAAAAGAGAAATAAAATTAATAAAAAGGCTACTGGAACACAAGAAAACAATTACAAATAAAGAAAACGTGCTGCTGCCCAAGACATAACAGTCGTATTGAAGTCTTGCCCTCCCAACTCCTAAGGCATTTCTCCATTTCTTTGCCTTGGAATCACCATGTCTGCAAAAGAGGGGGAAAAAAGGCTACATGAACCCAAGCAAACAATTACAAATAAAGAAAACATGCTGCTACCCAAGGCAATAACAGTGCATGTGTGTAATCTACTGTTTGACCTCTTTCTTTTGCTTTACTAGTCTGCTTGTGTAGTGCCCCATTGCGCATTGCTAGCAGCCTGCAGTGGTATCTATTCCCCTATATTCCTCCACTTCTCTCCTCAGCTATTTATCCCAGCTGCAACAACTAGATTCTGCCACTAGGTGGCAGTGCAAACCTTTCTGTTAACCATATCCCCAGTAGCACTAGTTTGGGTTTGACTGTCTTCAGTATTTCCCACATTATTTGATGTATAGGCCTACTTTAAGCATTTTCTCACTACATTGGCTCATAGTTCTAAATTAGCCCAAAAAGCTGCGTCCCGGTATACCCTTACCTGTACTGGCTTGTATACTCATTGCTAGTTTTCTAGTCCACTGATTGCTCCTGGTAGGCAACATCATCTCCTCGGCTCAACCCACTCCCATTCGCCTTCCGGGCTCACTCCGCTCCCCTACCATGCCCCTATTCCCCACCCGTCCCCGGTACCTCTACACCTATACTCTAGAAACCGCACCCACTCCTTCATTAGCCAGTTACACTCCTACTTCATCAACACACAGTACCCTCTTGCACCCTACCCCTATCTCTCACCACTCACCTCCCACAATATTCAACCTAACCTGCTCCTCTACCTATTCATTATCTTATAATCCCTCATATCCCTTTCTAATTTCACCATGCATTCTAAGCCTTCATACCTCTCAACTCAAATACCACTTCTAACCTTATCCTACATCTACTATCTCACACAACCCCTTACTTCTAACCACTCACCATCTTTTCATATTACAGACTCACTCCCCAAACCACACTCTTACTCATCTAGCCCAGTATCCCCCTGTCTGTACCCCATCAATAATTATCTGCTCTTTCCCTACAAACTCATTTCTCCTTATAAGCACTCTGCCCCCTCTTTAACCAATCAAATCCTTAGAAATCTAAGTACACTCCGCTCTGATACTAAGCAGTCCAAGTACCTCTCTAGCATAATTCAACGTCAAATTACTATCCTCCAGTCAGGTGACATACACCCAAACCCAGGCCCCCATACCCCCTCCTCTACATCAAACCACCCTAGTCACCTCTCTAAATGCCCAAAACATAGTTAGCAAAATCCCCAACGTCCACGCCTGGCTTCTCCACAATAAACCAGACATATTGTCTATTTCTGAAACTTGGTTAAAACCTCATGTAAAAGACACGGAAATAGCCCCACCCAACTACTCTATTATCAGAAAAGACAGAACCCACAAAAAAGGTGGATTAGCAGCTCTCCTATACTCGTACTCCTGATCAGTTACTCCTTACGATAAACCTATTCCCCAGTTCACTAACGCAGAATTAATTCTGGCTCTACTTCAAGTGAGTAGACATAAACACATATGTATAGCCTCACTGTACATTCCCCCTGGAGACAATGTCTCAGTACTTGAAGATATCCTCTCCTGGCTTTCCACCAATATTAGCAATGAAACTATAATTCTGGGTGACCAACATTAACTGGTCCTCCATTCAGTTCCTTACAAATACACTAAACATTAACCTTCATCATTTCTCCCAACTTATCAACTCCACAACTAGACTCTCCAAAGATTGCTCCAGTGGTAGTACCTTAGACTGGATCTTAGTCTCTCACCCTCATTATTTCTCTGATAGTGACACACTTCCTGACTCCCTCAGTAACCACCTCCCCACTTTTGCTTGCCGCCGTCCTTCCCACTTACAGTTATCTCATAACTATATCTCCACTCTCTACCTAAAAAACTTCAATCCCAATACTTTTTCTAACTCCTTAAAATCAATAAACTGGAGCCCTCTAAAAACGTTACCCCTAGAAAATGCCGTTACCTACTTCAATACAACTTTTTTAAACCTCTTAAACAGCTATGCCCCCCTAAAATCTAAAAGAATATAAAGCAAAAACTGCCCCTTGGCTAACCAAAAATACACTAGCTGCCATGCGCCTTAGAGATAAAGCCTGGGAAAAATAATTCTCCCTCCACCTTTAATGAATACAAAACACTGCAACAAAGTCAATAAGCTTATTATAACTGACCAAAAACCTATTTCTCCTCACTACAAAATAGCCATAAAACAAATCCACAAAAATTCTGGAATGGTATCTCCACTCTTCTTAATCCTCGTAAAAAAGAAAACCTTTGTCTAGACCCTAATGCACTAGACTTAGATCTGGCCACCCAATTTAACTTTTTTTTTTTTTTTCATCGACTCAATTACCAAACTAACCTCATCTTTCTCTAGCAACACTACACTGCCTACTTCTACATCCCCTCCCCAGGCCTCTCCTTCATAATCACCCACAAATACCTTCACCTCTCAACTCCCTCCTTTCTCCATAAAACTTATACCCATCATAAGTAAACTTCTCCAAAAACTAAAACCATGCTCCAACACCCCCGATAACATTCCCTCTTACTTTCTAACCATAGCTGCTGAAGCCATCGCCTTTCCCATCTGTATATTAATCAAATGCTCAATCCAAGAAGGTTATGTTCCCAACTATGGAAAAAGGCCATCATATCCCCTGCATAAAGGGGGCAACAATAATATCACAAACTTCCGCCCTATCTCCCATCTCTAAACTTCTTGAAAAATGTATCCATCTACAACTTTTACCCTGTCTTATAGGCAATCACTTACTAACTCCCACACAACATTGATTTAGACCTGGCCACAGCACTACCACTGCCCTTCTTTCCTTTTTGGAAATAGTCAGCAAAACCCGTGACTCTGGCTGTACTGTATCCACCCTCCTACTTGACCTCTCTAAGGCCTTTGATACCATATCTCACAACCTTACCCTAGCTAAACTCTCTAATATAAACCTATCCCTTTCTTCTCTCAATTGATTCAACAGTTACCTTTCAAATAGACAGCAAGCAGTCAAATGGAAAAAAGCCACCTCCTCCTTCCTCAACACTCTCACTAGTGTCCCACAGGGTTCCATACTGGGTCCCCTCCTCTTCAATATATTCATAAATGATTTCCACAGCTCAATTCCCAACACTAAACTTATCCAATACGCCAATGATTCAACTATAATCTGTTGTGCCACCTCCAGCCCCACACTCATAAAGCTAACACAAGATGCTTTTTCTACCACTGAACAATGGATGTTAGACAATCACCTAGCACTAAATGCCTCAAAAACTAAACTAATGTTGTTTACCCCATCTAAGACATCCAGTATAGATGATAACTCATTCTCCATCAAAAGCCAGAACAACACATCTCTTGAATTAGTATCTGAGGTGTCCATATCGATGACCAGCTCAAATTCAACTCCCACCTACAAATATAAAAAAAACACCAGAAACTTGGTGTGCTCTACCGCCACAATTGCTACCTCTCTCCTTCTACTAAGTTCATTCTCTCTACCACATTTCTCATCTCTTCTCTTCATGGTGCTGCACTCCTAACAAACCTACAGACCTATCTTAAGACAAAACTCCCCTCTTGCTATAATAAAGTTGCCAAATTTGCCACAAGCCTTCTACACATCACTGTGTAGCCCTTCACAAATTAAATTGCTTAGAACTGCCCAATTATCTCACCTATATTCAACTTATTTATGCACACAAACTCATTTTCAGCCCCTCCCTCTGTCCCTCCCTATCCTCAACCTTTAAAATGCACCTCTCTGAAAGACTCAATATCTAACCATCAAAACCTAATAGAACTGTATAAACCTACCTATCCCCCAGGCAAAAATCTCCTATCCTTTGCCCTTGCACGTCAATGGAACTTCCTCCCACCGTCTATCCATACCACCACAAACTTCTCTAAAAACTCATTCACTCACACCTTATATCTCAGTGGGAATGTTCCTGCTCCCACCCCACATAATCTCTTCTCTGACATCTCCGGTACCTCAATATTTTATCTTGTACATCCATTTGTAAATATCTACTCAAAACTCACAACTTTGACTTTTTGTCTCAGAAATTGTATCTTTATAATGGATTGTTGTACTTCTGTAGTTAGTGTAACCAAAACTTTGACTGTAATTTTGTTTTTTCTTTTTACTAATATTTCTGTTACTTACTGTAACCAAAAACTTTGTAATTTTGTTTGTTTTTTGGAGCTTTTGTCCCCAGGATTCCATTGAAAATGGGTGGTTCTTGGCCCAATGGACTATCATGGTAAACCAACTGCAAATAAAATAAAATAAAATTAAACATTAAAACCATCCCATATATTTCTAAAAGTCCGCTTGATTGAATTTAGTATCATAGATTATTACAGAAAAGCAAGAGACATCCATGTATATCTACACTGGAAACATTATTCCTCAGACTTTTACAGCACATCATAGTGCCCATTGTAGAGAATTAGTTGCAGCTTATTGAATCGCTAAGTTGGAGAGGTGGTGGTTTACTGTACAGTTGTGTTAAAGGAGTGAGGCTTTACAGAGTACTTTGGTCACTGTGACAGGAACTTTATGAACTGTAGGTTTCGGTGTGTGTGGTTCACAAAGGCTTTGAGTCAGACTATTGTTGGCAGATGAATTCCCAGCTGGGGCAGGTTGGTGGTAGTGTATTCATCAGCTGAGTCAGACACTGGGTAGTTTTACTAAACAGAGTTGTGTTAGTGGTTAAGGGAACAGATGAAATGGACTGTTAGATGAGCTAATTGAGATGACTATGAGTCTTATCAAATAGTTTCATGGTAACAGCAGTAGCTTTGATAGTAATGAGTGACTGAGACAAATTGTTAATAGCCTCTTGAGAGTTAGAGGGTGGGGGTGTAACATTTCAAACCCCAGAATAGTACTACACTTTGGAAGCACTGATGGCAGTTACTAGGGGAAGACTTGCACAGTATTCACCCAGTCAGTATGAACATTTAATTACTAAAGCTCTACAGAAAATGTGTCATAACATTTGTAATTGCTGTGCTGCTGCTGCATACCAAATGGAAGTGTGAATGTGTGCACAACAGTTTGTTATACAGAAGTGGGTTTATCTTTTGTTTTGCAGTGGTTGTCTGTTTTCCATCCTTTTCCCGCTGTTCATCATCAGTGCCAATGAAGCTCGGACTCCTGCTAAAGTATAGTAAGTATCTTGAAGACAAATTCTTTTTCAGAAGTAGGACTGTTCATCTCTGTTCAAACTTACAGCATCCAACAGATTAATCCATACTTTTGTTTGGCTGTACATCTGTCATTTGTTGATATACCTGTAAACTTTATCTTTTCATTTCTGCAACACACATTTCTAAACAGTGACCTCAAACGTGGACATATTTTTCAGCCTTATTCCTGACATGCACACAGTATATGACAAACAGGTTGAAATAGAGGACGCTTGCCCTATGTTAAGCAAAAGTATCAGCATACCATTTAAGGTACTTGCATCCAAATTTACCAGAGACATGTGAGCAGAGCTTCCAGTTTGGGAGTCGTAGCCAACAAGCAATGAAAATTGTGATAAATGCTTGAGTACTGTACCTTATTACCAATACTTTGGTTTGTAATACGTGGTAAACTGTCTGTAGTGTTTAAATGGCTTATCCAGGGTATTTCAGTTTACCTGCAAAGTACAAGTCATGGTTGGGGATTTTTTCAAAGTCATCTGCAATTTGATAAACAATCATTTCTGTTAAATTTAGCAAAATATGTTTAATTGGCTTTTTGTTATAGGATTTGTTTAAACATTTGGGCACAAACAAGCTGTTTTCGTAGAGGATTGTCTTGATGCCAGAAAAGAAAATAGTTATTCCATAAGAAAGTTAAAACTAAACAAAAAAGATATATTGTCAAAACAGTGTTCATTTCAATGCAGTTTTAAGGTAACATTTCAAATAATTATTCTTTTTAACTGTAAGTGGTAAGAATTAATAAAAGAGATGTTAACCAGAATGTGTACAGCTTTGTAATACGTTCAGGTATTTGGACACAGCTGTTAATCTTTTTTTTTTTTTTTTACAGAATCTTTTTGCCCAAGTAGCCTAAAGTTTTCATTATAAAAATGTTCAGACGTTTTTTTAACAGTATCCTTGTAAGCAGCCCTGTTTTTAGGGATGCTGAATCAAACTGTGTATGGTAGTCTGTGGTGGTGTTACTGGTTTTATGTTTACTACTACTCTGAATACCTAATTATTAACATATGCATTGGATTTTTGTATTTGGGTGCATCATGGCTGAAATGGATCAGAAGACCAGTCCCATCTGCCTGGTTAACAAATTGGCAAATAGTCCTGTATGACAAATTCAGCTCAAACTTCACCCATGAGAAATTTCTGCTAGCATACCCTCTTCCCCCAGCAATTAACAGGAGTAGGTTATGGCAGCACTCACTAAGGCCAAAAACACAGCCTCAATGGGGCCCAAGAATATCCTGGACTTTCTCCTTAATAGCATGAAATATGACCTGTCAGTACCACTTGAGTCATTTTTAAATGCAGCCTTAAAACAGGCTACTTACCAAGAGGGTGGAGGATGGGATTGGGTATCCCCCCCCCCCCCAAGGGTGGACCATCACCCAGCTCTGGAAACTCCAGACTTATTAGTCTAACTAGGCTAGTATGCAAAGCCATGGAAATGATCGACCAAGACATTGGCAACCTGCACACACTATATCCATCCCAGTTTGGTTTTGTCAGGAGGACATCATGCCTACTCAACCTGGTAGACTTTTTTGAAATGGTAACCAAGGCAATAGGTGAAGGGAAAATGGTGCATGCTACCTACCTGGATTTGGCATTTGATACAATACTCCACTCAGGTATTGTAGATAAAATCACCAAACCTGATATAAATCCATGAATAACTCAATGGATTTCCAGCTGGCTCATAGATAGGAGCCAAGAAGTCAGGATTTGTGAGACCGCTTCCACTAAGAGGCAGGTCAACAGCATAGTGCCACAAGGCTCAGTGCTGGCCCACTCCTGTTTGGCATCTACTTCTCTGAGGTCAAGGCATTAATGTCAAGAGCCTCTGGCTGACCAAGTTCACAGATGGCTGCAAATTGGGAGCTGTCATAAATTTTCCTTGACACCAACATCTTGCAAGAAGGTCTGATGCAGATATATGACTGGTGCCAAAGCCACAGATTAAAACTCAATTCATATTTAGACAGTAGTCTGACCTTTGATCCACCACATAGCCAAGGTAGTAAAAAATCGTTCTATGTTGCCCAACGTATAGTTAAGGGTATGGCATCCAGGTGCAAGGAAGTTATTGTACCACTCTACTCTGCCCTTGTCAAACCCATCATTGAGTACAATGTCTCCTTCAGCATGGACCTGACTAGAGGTATGCAACATTTGGAACGCCCACAGAGGTTCCTCACCAAGAGAATACAGGATGTTCTTCATATTTCACTGTTGCAGTCATCACATTTGGGTTATCTGCTTGCAGTAGTCCTCAGTCGGCCTGTTTAACAAAGTCTTGGGTCCTGCGTCGGTTGCTGTCTCATCTTTCATGATGTCAGGTAGTCAGAGGTATAAAGCATGCAGCCGACGCCATTACATCAGTCTTTCTTGCCTTGTGGTGCCTGAAGCAGAAGCAGTTCGCAAGTGCCAGTCGGCCGACTCCTGAAATTTTCATTTTCGAGTTTCAGAACCAAAGTCTTCAACTAAGCTAAGTACCCCATTGGGGAAACTTTTTCTTGCTCTAAACCGATGTCAGTAAAAGTCAATAATTGTATTTCTTGTGAAAAGCAATTGCCTCATAAAGATTTTCATTCGTACTGCATTCCTTGCCTAGGCCTTGACCACAACGTATCTCACTGTCAGTTTTGTGCCTTATTTAAACAACAAACTATTCGTCGTCTGTTTGTTTAAGCTTCTAAATATTTTGGTACTTGGTTCAGTTATCCAGATATGGCTTTGGTAAGCCACCAGACTACCGACATTCTGAAAAAATGCAAAGATAAAGACAGAGACAGACTGCATAGGTCCGAAGCTGCTGACGACGCTTCTCCTAAGCTTAGTCGTCAGTTCGCCGGTACTCAGTGAGGCGGTTTCGCAGCCCCTGATACCTGCTACTTCAGATTCGCAGGCCTCTACTGAGACCCATTCGGAGTACGGTATGCCATGAGATGCTTCAACTGTGGAACCTGTGGATGTCTCTACCTTGGATGGGTCCGGAGCCGCTGTGCAGCCACCGGCTTCTGAGGGTGTATTCAGGCCTACTGACTTGCATATTAAACCGACGCCATCTTCTTCTTCAAGGCCTAAAACCCGATCCATGCCTAGAAAACCGACGCCCAGACCACATGGTCAGGCCTCTATGCCTAAAAAACAAATAAGAATGGCTGAAGACCTTATTACTTTAATCAGGGGAAACCAACTTTCGCCCTCTGAGACCTAGGACTGAGTTTGCTTATGATTCTTCTGATCAGGATTCTGAAATTTCTGTTTCCTCTAATGACCAGGATTTACCCTTATCTACCTATGAGGATTCTGATGCAGAGGACTCTATTCCCTCTGCTTCCCCTCCAGAGGATTTCTCTTGTGGTGAAACCTTGCATACTCTTAGGGTGCATTTTCACTGGGAAAGTCAGGATTACTCTGACTCTAAAAAGAGACTTGGAGATTTCTTACTCCTGCCCCAACACAGGCCTTTAGCTACCCCTTCTGTACTGGACATTGTTGATGATGCCTTTTCAGAGTCTAGCTTGGCCCCGGACTCTTTACCTCCTGCTCCAAGAAAACCTGATAGATATTACAGGGTTCCTGACTCTCAAGTTCCTTTTTAAAAATCCTACTGCGGATCCTGAGACCATGTCACAGAGACCAAAGGGCATTAAGGCTATTACTGCCAAAAATCCTACCCCCTCTGATAGAGATTCCAGGGCACTGAATAGATGGGGTAAGAAGGTATACACTTCTGCAACCTTGGCCATTAGGGCATTAAACTGCCGGTTTCATATGTTGAAGTTTCAGTAGCATATTATTAGATTGCTTAAACAGAAAATTATGTTGATTCCTGACTGTGCTGAAAATAAAGATTTACAGGATTTAATGCATTCTGCTGAACAAGTTGGAAAACATACTTTGCAATGTGGTTTTGATTCACTAGAGGCATCTTGCAGGGCTGCTGTCACTGGGTTGGTACTTAGAAGGCATGCTTGGCTTAAGGAGCAATCTTTGCCAGATCATGTTAAAGCTAAATTGATGGATGCTCCCTTAAACCAAGACCGCCTGTTTGGCAACAAAGCAGAAGTAGTACTTAAAAAGATGGAGAAAAAAGCTAAATCTATGCAAACTATTAAAGATTTCCTGCAAGTACAGCCTCTCAGATTTAGTAGGCATTGGCCTTCTAAAAATTGGTCCTTTCATGCCTCTTCTAGGCCTTCTCAGTCCAAACCCAGAACCAGCAGAACACCCAGGCTTCAGTCCCAAGGTACTCACAAGGCTGAGCAGTGGGGGCTCCCACTTCCAAAGCAGGGAGTGGTAAGACCCCCCCCCCCCCATGGTAAGCTGTCTCAATGACTTAACTTTGTCTTCCAAGCCCTACACAACTGACTGTTTCCTTAGGGGGAAAGATTACCCGGCAGGCAAAAAAATTGGGAACTCTTTTCCCAGGACAAATGGATTTTAACTATAGTTTCCCAAGGATACAGATTCCACTTTCACTCTTTACCAACCCCAAACGGTTGGCCAGACCTACTCCCAAATCAGTAGGCAGAGGCTCAAAAGCAAATTCTCGCTCTCTTAAGCATCAGGGGTATTCAGCCTGTTCCAGAAGAGGAAAAGGGGCAAGGTTTCTACTCGAGACTTTTTCTGGTGCCCAGAAAAGACAACTCCTCACGTCCTATACTGGACCTCTCTCTATCCTAAACACATTTTTGGTGATTCCAAAATTCAAGATGCTAACTCTCCACCAGCTGCTTCCTATGCTAGGCATGGATGCTTGGTTGACAACACTGGATTTAAAGGAAGCCTACCTGCACATCCCAATCGGGGAATCCTGCAGAAGATAACTATGCTTCAAAGCAGGATACATGCACTATCAGTTCTCTGCACTGCCCTTTGGCTTATTTACTGCGCCCAGGATATTCACAAAGTGCCTAGCTCCAGTCATTGCATTTTGCAGGCAAAGAAATATACATATATATCCATACCTGGACAATTGTCTAATTCAGGCAGAAAACCAGGACATACTATTGAATTATCTGGCGTTTGTACAGAAATTGCTGACTTCTCTGGGGTACACCATAAATGAAAATAAATCACATCTTGTGCCCTGCCAACAAATTGTATTCCTGGGAGCAAGCTTGAACACAACTTCCCAGATGGGTGTTCTTACGCCAGAAAAACAAGTTCATTTTACAGCCTACTTCAAACTACTGGCCACAAAGACCCAGCTATCTGCAAGGAAAATACTGCAAGCCCTGGGGTTTATGGCCTCCTGCAGTCTACTAATTCCATATGCAAGACAGCATATGAGGAAACTACAATGGTATCTAAAAAGCCTATGGTGTTAGCATTCTCAGGATCTAGAAGCAATGATTCCTAACATTCCTTGTCTACAGATAGTTTCTTTGGTGGGCAGATGCCTATCACCAAAACAAGGGACTGCCATTCACTCTACCGCTTGCCGCCCAAACCCTAACAACAGACACATCAGACTATGCATGGGGGGCTCACTTGGCAGGGAACTGCATTCAGGGCAAATGGACCCCAAGTCAAATGCACCTGCACATCAATCAAAAAGAAATGTTAGCTGTATAGAATGCTCTGACAGCCTTCAAGGACCACATCCTTCCAGGACAGTTAATGGTAAAGACGGACAAGAACCATTGTTATGTAGTACATAAACAAGCAGGGGGAACCCACTCATACCCTCTCTGCAGACTAGCCATGGCTCTGTGGAACACAGCCTTGAGCTACCAAGTGCACCTACAGGCTCAATTCCTGACAGGAAAGCTAAACACACTGGCAGACTACCTAAGCAGAAACTTCATGGACCCACATGAGTAGAAACTAGAACCAAAGATATTCAACATGTTGAGAAACCTATAGGGGAGCCCAGATATAGACCTGTTTGCCTCCCCCTAGAACTACCAATTGGAAAAATTCTGCACAAGGACTCCCCATAAACCAGCTTGAAAAGTGGATGCCCTGTCCTTCACCTAGAAAAACCTATCCGTTTATGCCTTTCCCCCTCTGCCTCTCTTCTCCAAGGTACTACTAAAGATCAAACAGGACAAACCAAGGACGATACTGATTGCACCAGACTGGTCATGCCAACACTGGTACCCCGTTCTGCGCAGTGTGTCACTGCTGGCACCATGGCACCTGCCTCAGACCCCTACCCTTCTGTCCCAGCAGGAGGGCCAGATTCTGCACCCACAGCTTCAAACCCTGAACTTGGCAGCCTGGCTAATTACCTAATCTCTGTTACCATCACTCAGTAAACAAGTGTTGGATGTCATTCTGGAGGCAAGGAGGCCTAGTACTAGAAAATCCTATGCTGAAAAATGGAAAAGATTCTGTTCCTGGAACCAAGCTCAGGGAATGGGCACAGCAGTACCCAATTTACCTCGGGTTTTTCAATACTTAACTGAGATACTGCACAAGGACCCTTCCTTTTCCTCCATCAAAATTCATGCCTCAGCCATTTCAGCTCATTACAACACAGAACCACCGCTCTTCTCTCATCCACTGCTGAAACAGTCCCTCAGAGGGGCCAGAAACTTAAGACCACCCAGGAGAGCCCCTACTCCAGTCCCTTGTATGTCCTCCTAAGTAAGATTATTACTGTATCAGGAAATGCAAATACTTTCATTGTCCTACTCATAAAATACCAGCTAACTCTGTCATATGTTTTCTGTATATCAGAAACCCCCAACAACAGCAGTATTTTCTTGTATTCTGCTTCCCTTTGGATAGTTATCCTTTTAATGTTGTCAAATGTTTGCCTGTCCTCCACAAAACGGTATTGATCCACATCTGTCAGAATGGCAAAGGTGTTGCCAAACATTTTAGCCATTAATGGACATGAACACATTTATAATCATGGTTTAAATTTAAAGTGGGTCTATAATGAAGCCTGGTCTCATGAGTTGTTGCTGTCTTTAGGTATTGCAGCCACCACAGCATTTTTCCAGGATGTTGGTGCTTACCCACCTTTTAAAGTGCTGTTAAATAAAACTTTCAAGATCTTTATCATTTTCCTCCCTCCTAGCTTTCAAACCTCCAACAGAATATCATCTATTTTTGAAGACTTTCTTGCAGATTTTTATATATCAACAGTTTATCTCCTGTCTCACTGTCTTGACTGTTAATTGTTGAGTCTCATCTACTTCTAACCTTGGCATGTTTGTCTTCCACAAATATTTCCATATGTGCTTTTTCCCCCCTTGATTTCCCCACTGCTCTTCTTTATATGATTTTTTTTATAAAATCTGTGAAGTATCTCTAATACCTCTACATGATCTCTTGTTATTTTTCTTGTTATAGACTGCCTATGTTTGGCAACAGCCCTTTTTACTTTCCCTTGCCTATGTCATTGTACCAAATGTTATTGTGCTCTGGAGGTGTTATCCAAAAATAAGTTGCTTAACTGCAATCTTTCTAAATTCATGCATTTGTCCAAGCACTCCCTTATTTTCTCTTTAGTACTCTGCAATTGCACCTCATCTTTCCCATTATTCTGTAAAACTTTACCCTTTGTCTAAATAATTCTTGATGTCCTTCTATTCACACGTTGCAGTATTCATAACAGTAGGGAGTTGCTGCCAGCAGAGCTGCCTTCCGGCCAGTATACCAAAGTCTTTGCTTCTGGAGAGTACATGTGACATCCCTTGTCAGGGTCATAAATCAAAGTAGGGTATAATGGTGACGTCTGCATGCACCCTCCTCAGAAATTTCCTGACGCAGTGAATGCCAGACTCCTGTTCAACAGTTCCGAAAGCAGATCACGTTTTCAGACAACCATTAAGTGTCTCCAAACCAGATGATCGTTTCTACACTGATACAGGTAAGTGCCCTGTTGGGTTTTTTCTTTGTCCTTGATTATTGTTTAGTCTTGCATGTCAGCTAGAAAGGGGATGTGTGCTTGTGGGAGACGCATTCCTCACAAGGACACACACGAGAAGTGCGTTTTTTTGCTTAGGCTTAGGCCCACAACCATACGTCCTGCCCCATTTGCAAGTCTTTCATCCCGAAAACCCTTCGTAGCTGTCATGTGGCACTAAAATTATATTTAGAAAATCAGAGACTCTGACTTCTTGCGCTCAGTATGGAAGGGGGGGGGGGGTAGACCCGTCCGAAGAGCCGTTGATGAAGAAGGCTAAGAAAGTTAGGCCGGAATCCCACGCTGCGCCTCAGCCGTCCAAGAAGGTTCTTGAGGCTGATGAAAGCCCGGCATCTTTCCAGACATCTGTTTTCAAGCCAGACCCGGGAACCTCAGTGGAAGCTGGGGTGGCAGAAACATTTAGTACATCCACTGAGGCTATTCAGCCATCAGGATGGGGAACCACGTCTCAGTCAATCGGAGGGCCTTGCTCTTTCACTTCCACCCAGGCAGATGTCTGCTCCGATTCTTTCTCCACCAGTTACTTAAAGAAAAAGCAAAAAGTTAAACACCCTGAAACCCAACCAGTTCCTGGATTGGGAGTTTTCTCTGTCTTTTTAAGGCTTTTCAGGCCTTACACACAAGAGGCCCCACCAGCCCCCTCACCTCGACCTACTTTACAGATATCAGAGGAAGAATACTCCTCTTCAGAGGAATCTTGTTTCTTATGAATCCCAGAGTCCCCCAAAGACTTCATCACCCAGAGGAGGAGGACTCCATTACTCCTGAGTCTCTAGGGGAAGAAATCACCTTTGGACAATCCCCCTCATGAGGGACCAATTTAAATGGCAAGCATCTGGAGTATCTGACACCAAGAAAATCTTCAGATATAGGAGCAAAGCAGGAACCACTTGTGTATATCCTTGGATTTGTATTCAACCAAAAGTAGACAAGTGAAAACAAACCACAAAAGGTACACGCCAGGAAAAACGGCATTAAATGCTGTGATTTGAACTTAATTGCTGTAATTGATATTAATTATCCAATTTAATAAGGTATAAAAGGACTGGGTAGATAGAGGCTTTTATCTGATGAAGTGCATCTGGTAAATGAAAACGCAGTGGTTCAAGAGCGTTCATGCTGTTTTTCCTGGCGTGTACCTTTTGTGGTTTGTTTTCGCTTGTCTACTTTTGGTTGAATACAAATCCAAGGATATACACAAGTGGTTCCTGCTTTGCTCCTATATCTGAAGATTTATCGTTTTTTTTTCACTTTCACTTTCAATTTTGTTTCGTTGACACCAAGAAAAGGTACTTTGACCTTTTACAAATGGAGCAACCTTCTCCTTCAGCAGTGGACCCCTTGCTACCTGCCTTCCAGGATGCTTTCTTGGCTGCTTCTCAGTTCCCTGATTCTGAGCCACGAGCCTCTAAACAACTAGACCAATTCTACAAGGTCCCTTAGGATACCTAATACCTCTTTAGGAACCCACCAGCAGACCCTGCAGTTATTGCTGTCTCTGCTGACAAATCATCTAGGCAACTACCTTCGACTGCTCTTTATCCCACAGATAAAGACAGTAAATTCATGGACAGACTAGGGAAGAAAGTGTATACCTCCTTCACTCTGGTTATTAGAGCTCTCAACTACCAAACACATATGGCTAGATTTGTCCTGGACACCATTACCAAGGCCTCCACATTACTATCTGAGGCACCAGATTCTCCCATAAAAGCATAAATTAATACCCTCCTCTCCACTGCATCCCAAGTAAGTAGGCACTTAGTAAAGTGCAGTTATGATTCTGTGGAAGCCTCATCTAAATCTGCTGCATCTTCAGTCTTGAGGTGTTATTCTTGGGTGAGACTACAAACCCCTACCCATGGATGTGCAAACAAAATTTGTTGGATGCACCCCTGGATAATAAAGCTCTGTTTGGGCAACCCTCAGCAGAACTCCTCATATCCCTTCAAGAAAAGGGTAAGGAACTTCAAAATCTTAAACACCTACTGGTGTCTCCTATACCATGATACCACAGGAATTATCCACAAAAAACTTCCTTTGTCAGAAGGCAGACCTCTCGTACTGCTCCACAGTCTAAAGTGCACAGACAAACCAGGAAAAATCCCACTGCAAGATTAACAACCAGCTCTTCCACTACACCCTTTCGAGGACAGTCTGACAACTACAGACCGCCTCCTCTGTGACTATCCAACCTTGCACGAAAACAACCCACTTTCCCTCCGTCTCACCCTCTCCCTTCCCTCCTGGCAGATAATCACATCAGAACAATGAGTTCTCTTCATCATTCAGTCAGGCTATTTCATGACCTGATAGATGCTACCACCCTTTCCTGGTATCCCTCAACCACCTGCAAGCCAAACCCACCTTTTTCCTCCTGTCATTCAACAACTTCTAGATCAAGGTACCATAGAACAGGTACCGTACCATCAAAGAAACTTAGGCTTTTACTCCAGAATGTTTCTGGTACCAAGAAAGGATGGCCCATGGAGGCCAATCCTAAATTTAGCCTTTCTAAACATCTTTCTCAAAGTTCCCAGCTTCAAAATGATTAACTTACCCCTGCTCTTACCACTCATTCCAGCTCAAGCTTTCATGGTAGCCCTAGACTTGAAGGATGCCTGCCTGCACATCCCTATTCACCCAGATTACAGGAAATACCTCAGATTTTGCAATAGGCTCTTGCCATTTGCAATTCTCTGCCTTGCCCTTTGGAGACTCTACTGCTCCCAGAGTGTTCACAAAGTTCCTGGCCCCCGTCATTGCTCACTGCAAGACTCAGGGTATTCAGATGTACCCATACCTGGACGACCTGCTCATTCTTCATCAAGACCGCCCACTCCTCCTAGTACATCTACAACAGGTAATCTCCACCCAATCTCAATTATGGTTCACCATAAACCATGAAAAGTCTCACCTGATCCCCTCTCAGGACCTGGTTTTCCTGGGATGCAGTATCAGAACAGACAAAATGAAAGCCTTCATTCCAGATCAAAGAATTGTAGACATTTGTCTATACTTCCAAAAACTCATCTCCTACACTTCCTTGCCAGCTTGAGAAATTTTAAGAATTCTAGACCACATGGCATCACTCATACTCATGTTGCCTCTGGCAAAACTCTACATGCGAAAAATCCACTGGGTCCGGAAAAACATATGGAGCCAACACTCCCAGCCCCTGGACACCCCCCTCACCTTACTTCAGTGTTTGAAGAAGAAACTCCAGTAGTGGATATCAGCTGTCCACCTCGACCAAGGCACCCACCTTCAGGTCCCTGCACCCTTCCAACGGGTCTCCACAGATGCTTCCAACTTGGTGTGGGGGCACTGCTACTTACAGACCAAAAACTGTCGGTGCAGGGCACATGGCCCAACCCAAGGCAAAAGGGCCATTTCAACATCAAAGAAATGAGGGCTTTATATTTGGCCCTACTAACCTTCAAACCAGCCCTTCAGCCAGGAACCCTGAAAGTAATCACAGACAATATGAATGGTATTGTGGTACATAAACAAGCAGGGGGGGAACAAAGTCCTACCCTCTGTGCAGCCTAGCAATCCAGATCTGGAACCTAGCAGTATCCCTCCACATTCGTCTGGTAGCTGTTTATATCCCTTCAACAGAGAATGTCGTGGCAGACTTTCTGAGCAGAACTTCAGCTCCCAGTCACAAATGGATGCTTCACAAGGAAATATTTCTGGACATAATCCACAGGTGAGGTATTCCACAAGCAGATCTTTTTGCCACCCAGAACAGACATGCCTAAATTCTGCACAAAGAATCCGCATCCACAAGTGTGGAAAGTGGACGCCTTCTCCTCCTCTTGGGAATGTACCTCTATGCCTTCCCCCTTCACTTTAGTTCAGAAAGTCCTTCTGAAAATACAGAGGGACAAGCCAAAAATCCTGCTGGTGACCCCCTTTTGGCCAAGACAGCATTGGTTTCCCCCTCATACACCTACTAGCCAAGGGCAATCATTACAGGTTACCCCACCGAATAGACCTGCTCACACAGGACAGGGGATCCCTACTACACTCTCGGGTGAACTATCTTAAATTAACCTTATGGGTAATAGGGTTTGGTCCCATACAGACACCTATACTCAGAGGACGTACTCATTGTTCTGCAGGAGGCCAGAAACCTAGTACCAAGAGAAACTATGTATCCAAATGGAACAGATTCTCCTACTGGTGTCAAAGAAAAAAACAGGACCCTCTGACTACGCGTATACCTATGGTCCTTTCCTATTTGTGTGAGCTACTTGACTCAGGACTAACATACTCATCAGTCAAAGTGATTTATCTGCCATCTCTGCCTGCCTATCTCCCCTTATCTGGGTTCTAAACTGGAGGTTGAACTTTTCCTCAAATGGGTTCTTCACATCAGGCCTCCCAGGAAACCTATTCCTCCCCCTTGGAACCTGAACTTTGTACTAGAAAAACTTACATTGCCACCCTTTGAACCAGCTCATTCAGTATCCCTGAAGCTATGCACACTGAAAACAGTTCTGCTAGTGGCCCTTGCATCCACCAGGAAGGTATCGGAGATACAAGCCCTCATGGTTGCCTCTCCCTACCTTATTTTCCACAAGGACAGAGTTGCTCTCACGACCAACCCTTCCTTCATGCCAAAGGTGGTTAATGAACTTTCACTAAACCAGACCATTAATCTACCAGTTTTCTACCCTCAACCACAAAGTTCCTCAGAAAGGACACTCCATTCTTTGGATTTCCACAGACAACTGAGGTATTACTTGATAAAACCAAACCTATCAAAGTCAGATCAACTTTTCATCTCCTTCCACCTGAGAGCTCTAGGGAAGGCAGTCTCCGAGCAAACTATTTCCTCATGAATTTCTAAATCCTTTACCTTATGCTACTCTTACCATGTAAAATGCTTGCATGGTCAAGTCAAACCTCACTCCAGCAGGGCAGCTGCTTCCTTTTCCAAAATAATTGACTATGCTTCCGTCCTGGAAGCTGCCACTTGGTCTTCTTTCCACACCTTTACCAAACATTACAAAATGGACCTAGTCTCTAGAGCTAGGGCAGGGTTTGCCAGGTCTATCCTCCAAGGATTCATTGACCAGGGAAACCACTCCTCCACCCAGAACCATACCTAAAAGCTCTGGTACTCTCCGTACTGTTATGAATACTGCAACATGCGAATAGAAGGACATAGAATAGTTGTGTAAGAACTTACCATAACCTTAGATGTCCTTCTCTTCCATGTTGCAGTATTCAGTCCCCCCAGCCTACCCCGTCTACCTTACCATTTTATATACCATACTGATTTGTGGGGACATAACCCTTCTATCCCCCAGGTTCTCCACTAAACACAAACTTCCTGCTACCCTAACTCTAGCCTACATATAACTCTAAGGGCTCCCTTGGGGCCCTTCTACCCACAGGAGTACTACTGTATACAGCAGTTCATTCTGAGGATAGTGCGTTCAGACATCACCTTTTATACCCTACATCAGTTTATGACCCTGACGAGGGACGTCACATGTACCCTCCAGAAGCAAAGACTTTGGTATACTGGTCAGAAGGCGGCGCTGCTGGCAGCAACTCCCTACTGTTATGAATACTGCAACATGGAAAAGAGGAACATCTAAAGTTATGGTAAGTTCTTACACAGCTATTCTTTACTTCTTAACCATCTCTCTTTTTCTGGCATTTCTCCCCTTTGTTTCAACTTCACATCTGAAGTTGTTAATCTTCTTCCTATTCATCACTGACGGGTTCGGTTCTGAACCCTCGGAACCGAGTCAGCCTTATACCAAGCTTGCATGCACCAAAAACTCTCGAGCTAAGCTGCTACCCACAATGCCCTTTGCTCAGTTACCTCCGATCTCATTTGCCTCGCAGCCATATAGCAGTGTTTCGCTGAGCTCTCCAGCAAAGTGATTTTTCTGATACATGTACAAGTTTTTTCCTGTTTATAGTCTGTTCTTGATATCTATATTGTTTCAGCTCTACCCACAGGTATCTCTTTCTTACCATTGTTGGTATTTTCTAACTTTCTACCCTTGTGGTATCTTGTTACTATTGCTGGTATTTCCTCTCTTTCTTCTCATTTCCTCCACTTTCCTCACTCTTTCCCTGTTGCGTGAGAGTGTGTTTTGGGATGTCTGAAAAGAAGGGAACTACGGGATTTAGACACTGCTCTTCTTGCAGTGGTTAACTGCTGAATAGTGACCTCCATGTCCAGTGTGTGCACTGTTTGGATGTTCCGCATTTATTGGCGAAACCCCCATGCGATTTTTGTGCTAGCTTTAGTCAGCAGACGCTGAATGAACGTCGTAACAAACTGATTTTGAAGGGCTTACTTGCTTCGCCTTTTTTCGGAGGTTATTTCTGCGACAGAGGTCTCCTCCCTTCCTTCTGTGGAAAAGAAACGTCCTCACTCGGACCTGTCTTCACTGGCTGGTGACAGAGATAAAAGTCATAAACACAAGGCCCAGAAGTCCTCCTCAGAGCACCGTTCTGCCTCCTCGGTTCTGACTACATCGGTTCCAAGCTTGGCTCCAGCGAAGCTTACCGAGGTCACCGCATCGGCACCTACCCTGGCACCATCTACTGCCTCGGTTCCAATCAGTTTATCCGTTTCTGTCTCGGCACCATCACCCATTTCTGCTTTGATATCAGTTCAGACAACTACCTTGGAACCATTTTTGTCATCCACCTCTGTTTTGACCTTGGCTCCAAGCTCGTTCATGGCTCCAACCATTCTGTTGTTGCTGGTTTCAAAATTGGAAACTGTGCCATTCTGTGATACACCACGGACCTGATATTCATCAGCTGTGGACCTGTTTGCCGGAAAAGGGTGCAGCCCCTTTTTGGACCGGCCTGATTCCCCCTCGGGGGCATCGGTGAGATCCACCAGGATCCTTTCCGAATTGGATGTGGTGCGCCTTTTTGACCAGCTGCTTGACTGCTAGGGGAATTTCAAATCTGCCTAGACCCAATGCCACTCCAGGCATTGGGTCTATTACTCCAGCAACCGCTACTTACTCTCCTCCCTTGGATCCCCCTGGTTCCAAGACTCATTTATCCAACTTTTTCTAGAGGACCCCCTTCCTCAGCCCCGACAAAGACACTGTTTGAGACCCCAAGACCTCTTTGGGTGTCGGTTCTGTCGGAACCACCCTTCCTCAATCTCATGCTTGGGGGCTGGAACCTCCGGTTCCAGCGGTATTGTTGGTCCCGACTTCGGATCCGAGTCTGCTTGAGGCACCGTCCCCGGGGGTGGACCGTCTGGAGCAGGGTATGACCCCCAGTTCCGATTTTGTCTTCTTCGGTTCTGGGCTCCCACTCTTCGGGCGGGCCCGCTTTCCGGGTGATGGGGAAGGTGCTTGCTTCTAGCAATCCTCCATTGGTTATTCCCCCAGTTCCTTCTGAGCTGCAGCTGTCAAACGCCACCCCCCCCCCCCAGGACTCTGAGAGCGCAAGGCCCAGCAAACCCGTACCCAGGATATTTCCTTTTCGGAGTCTTCTTTGGATGCTTCCACCAAAGAACCCCCTCAGAAACGGGTGTGTAAGAGGAAACCCATGGGCTCCCCAGAGGAGCCCCTCATGGAAGATATGGACTACGATGATGGGGAAGGGTCCCCACGGTCACCCCCTGACTATGTCTCCTTCGGAGACATCATGGAAATCTTGAAACAGAGGGGTGACTGGAAGTCCTCCAACCCTTCCTCTGTGGAATCCGTATTCCTGCAGGCCTTTCACTCTCGGCCCTCTACTTCTTGGGTGACCCCCCCCACCGATGAGTTGGTTAAACTTATTGTGCAACGGGCTTGGAAGAACCAGTACTCCATTGAGGCTATCCCCAGAAGATCAGACAAGGTACTCTCCCCTCCAGTGGATCAACCCCATTGGTCTTGAGGTTTGCCAGTGGACACAATGGTGGTGGCGGCAGCCACGAAAAAGGACCTTGCAGAAGAGAGTCCTGCTGTTCACCCACCCAGTAGAGAGTCCCGGGCAGTGGACAAGTAAGGGAAGCGAGTTTTTGCATCAGCGACCTTTGCAGTTAGGTCGTTGAACTTTCTGGCACATTTTACTAGTCTTCAGAGAGATCTTATCTCCGAACTCTCCAGAACCTTAGCAGGTCAAGTATCGGATGGAGCACGAAATAAAGTTGCTTCCCAACTTGCCACCCTAGAATCAATATCCAGTTCATCCATGAGGTTGTCACACGCAACCGAAGGAGCAGCTAGAGCTGCGGGTGAAGGCATAGTCATGAGATGCCATGCCTGGATGCACATTTATGACCTCGCCGACTCTTTCAAGTCTTCCTTTCTAAATGCCCCTATAGAGCCATCAGCTCTGTTCGGTGATAAAGTCAAGGATACATTAGCCAGGTGCAAGCAATATGGGAAGACCTTGTCTGCTGTTGGCCTATGCTTTTCCAAACCTCAGCGTTCCTTCACCAGGAATCAGAGGAGCAGGAAGATGTGGCACAAGAAGTCTCAAGGTCCTTTCAGAGACGCATGTGTTGAGGGGGTCCCTGGAACAAGGGCTCTAGAGATTCCTTCTCAGGTAGACCATATCAGCGCTTAAGGCGCTTGCCGATTGCTTTCCTCTGGAAGCAGACGGAGCGCGTCTTTCTGTACACCAAGCTGCCTGGCTCTCCATTACAAACGATCAGTGGATGCAGAGAATCATTACCAGAGGCTACCATATTCCCCTAATAGCTTATCCAAGATTTCCAAAATCCCTTCCCAGTGTTCGATCCAGTCAAAGGGAGGAGGTAGCTTCCGAAATACAAAAGCTATGTCAAAAAGAGCCATCCAACAGGTCCCCCCAGATCAGTGCGGATCATTGTTCTAATCAAGATTATTTTTGGTGCAAAGAAAACAGGGGCCTGGAGGCCCATTCTGGATCTCAGCCAACTAAACAAATCGGTAGTTCAGACCAAATTCCGCATGGTCACGATTCAAACCATCCTCCCCTTTCTGCAGGAGGGTGTGTGGATGTGCTCATTAGATCTCCAAGATGCGTATTGCCATATCAAGATGGACAAACGCTCCAGAAGCCTCCTTCGCTTCTGGTTGGGAGCCACTCTAGCAATTCAGAGCCCTGCCTTTCGGTCTCTCAACGGCCCCCAGAGTGTTCACGAAATGCCTTGCAGTGGTAACAGCTCATCTGAGACTTCAGGGATTCCAGGTGTTTCCGTAGCTAGACGATAGGCTCCTCTCCACCCCCACCAAGCGTCTTCTGGTCAGGGCCCTCTGCTACACCCTGGTTCTAGCGGAGTCACTAGGTATCACCATACATTGGGAGAAATCCAACCTTCAACCCTCACAACTGGAATTCATAGGGGCAAAATTCAACACCCAGTCAGGCCTGATCTCACTTCCTGTCCACAGGCTACAGAGACTAAGGGCACAAGTTCAAGTGATACTCTGTCGAAGAAAGGTGTCTGCAAGGGAAGCCCTCCAAGCCTTGGGATCTATGGCTGCAGCCATCCGTATAGTTCCCTTAGCCAGACTGCACATGAGATTACTACAATGGCTCCTTCAGGCCCAGTGAATAACCCAATCTTCACCCCCTGAGCTCACAGATTCTCATCACCAACACTTGCAAACTAGATCTCCTCTGGTGGATGAGTACGGATGAAAATCTTTGGTGCCGCTCCTTCCAGTCTCCCCAGCCCAGTGCCACGGTGGCCATGGATCCTTCCCTGATGGGGTGAGGGGCCCACTTCCAGGGAAAGTAAGCCCAAGGCACATGGTCCGATGTAGAGGTCAACTTGCATATCAGTGTCCTGGGGTTAAGAGCGGTGTTACTGGTGTGGCAAGCTTTTCATCCGCTCCTTCCATCCGGAACGATTGCTGTCCAGTCGGACATGTCTGTGGTCTGGTGCATAAACAGGGAGGGACCAAATCTTACCCCCTATGTCACAAAGCCATGAGAATCTGGCAGTGGGTGATAGCTTCCAACCGCTTTCTGATCGCAATGCATATCCCGGGGAACTCCAACGTGATTATGGACAGGCTGAGCAGATGCATTCTTCATCCTCACGAGTGGTGTCTCAACCCGAGTATGGAGGCAGAAATTTTCAACCATTGGGGCCAGCCATGCTGAGACCTTTTCGCCTCTCACTCAACCACAAAATGCAGCAGCTACTTCGCCCTCTTTCCCCCTCTCGGGGAGTCACTGAGAGACGCTTTGATCCACGATTGGCCCACGGGTCTCCTTTATGCTTATCCTCTGATTCCTCTAATTCCCCTTGTTCTAAGGAAAGTGATTCGGTTGAGAAGCGAAGTGATCCTCATTGCCCCGTTCTGACCTCGTCAAGTGTGGTTTCCCTTGCTTCTATCTCATCTGTTACAACCTCCTTAGATCCTAGACACTCGTCAGGACTTCATATCTCACCCACAAGGGCGGACTCTCCCGAATCTGTCCACTCTCATGCTGACAGCTTGGTTTCTCCACTTCCGTTAGTTGCCAGGCAGGAAACCCTCTCCTCACCCGTACATGATGTTATCTTGGCCTCTCATAAACCATCCACCAGGAAACTTTACAGGGACAAATGGAAAAGATTCTCTATTTGGTCACGTAATCAGAAAATAGACCCGATGTCCTTCAAGAATGCAACTGCAGTCCTGACATATGGGTTGTCCTGCCTCAGGCAGCCCTTCGGTCGGCCGGATTCCAAAGTCTGGGTCCAGCGTCGGCTGATGTCGCCTCTTCCCCGACGTCAGAGCGGCTGGGGTATAAAAGCATCAGCCGACGCCATCTTCTTCAGTCTTTCTTGCCGTGCGGTGCCCGAAGCAGAAGCAGTTCGCAAGTGCCGGTCAGCCAGCTCCTGTGTTTTCAGATACCGAAGTCCTCAAAAAGCTAAGTACCCCGTTGGGGAACCTTTTCTTGCCTCAGCCGATGTCAGTTAAAACTGCAAAAGTTAATAATTGCTTGTCTTGTGGTAAACAAATACCTCATAAGGACTTCCATTCTTACTGCCTTCCCTGCCTCGGCCCAGACCACGACGTCTCTGCCTGTGCTTGCTTCAATCAGCGCACACTTAGGCGCCGGGCAGAATTTGCTGAAGACTTTTTTGGGGAAAATTACTCCTATATCATGCCATCGGAACTACCGACAGCACATATTTCCAAAAAACAGAAGGACCGGGACCGACATTTGTGGCCCGCGACTTCCACGGACACCACGCTAAACCATACCGCGAGTGCATCGGTCTCTTCGGAGGCGGTAATTCAACCGCTCCAGGCCGACGACACCGCTTTACCGCACACTTCGGTCCCGGAGGCTACCCCGGTGCCGGTTGTTGATTTTCCTCCTGAAACCGAAGCCCAAGATTTGCCTGACATCATACCGGTGGACAAAGTTACTCCAGCACATGGGGCAGCTAGGCCTCCTGTGTCTATGTCCATCAAGGCCTACACACGTGCTAAGGCTGCCAGCCAGGCTAAGTCTCACCCTCCTAAATCTTTTTCACAGGGTCCCACTTCTGATAAACAGATCATGACTTTAGCTGCAGATCTAATTTCTTTAATCAGGGGCTCTCAGGCTCATCCAGACAGAGGTTCTCAGCCGCCTTCAGGCAAAAGGCCTAGGGTTGAGCAGGCAGATACCCTTTCCTCAGATGAAGCCTCTGGTGAGTCAGGCCATTCAGATTTCCAGGAAGAATCCTTCCCGGCCTACGAGGATTCTGATGCTGATGAATCCATTCCCTCTGCCTCTCCTCCTGAGGATATTTCTTTCGGGGAAATTCTCCACTCCATGAGAGAGCATTTTCAGTGGCAGGGCCAGGATTTCTCCGACTCCAGGAAAAGGCTTCGTACTTTCCTTAAGTTACCCCAGCACAGGCCTTTAGCTATTCCTCCAGTGTTGGATGTATTGGATGATGTGTACTCAGACTCCAGTACTTCTCCTGATTCTCTCCCTCCTGCTCCTGTCAAGCCAGACAGATATTACAGGGATGTCCTTCAAGGATGCATCTGCAGTCCTAACATATGGGTTGTCCTGCCTCAGGCAGCCCTTCGGTCGGCCGGATTCCAAAGTCTGGGTCTGGCCTCGGCTGTTGTCACACTTCACCCGACGTCATAGCTGCTGGGGTATAAAGGCATCAGCCGACGCCAGTTTCCTCAGTCTTTCTTGCCGCGCGGTGCCCGAAGCAGAAGCTGTTCGCAAGTGCCGGTCAGTCAGATCCAGAGATTTCTACTACCGAAGACTTCTAAAAAGCTAAGTACCCTGTTGGGGACTCTTTCTTGCCTCAGCCGATGTCAGACAAAGTAAATAATTGTTTAACTTGTGGGAAACAAATACCTCATAAGGATTTCCACTCTTACTGCCTTCCTTGTTTAGGCCCGAACCACGACGCATCAGCTTGTTTAGCCTGTGCTTCCTTCAACCGACGGAAGCTTAGACATCGGTCGGAGTTTGCAGAGGAGTTTTTTGGTCCCGCTTTTGCATACAAAATGCCGTCGGACACTCCAACTACACAATTAGCTAAAAAGCGCAAGGAAAAGGACCAACACTCGCGGTTCGCGGTTTCGGCTGAAACCACGGTTAGGCCAACTGCGAGTGTCTCTGTTTCGGCTGAAACAGAGTCCTCTGTTCTTCCTTCGGCCGAAAGCAGGCCTCCGATAGCCGAGGCTTCACAGAGCATGGTTGAATCGGCTACTGAAATTGCCCCTACAGAAGCTAGTACCCAGGATTTGTCAGATACTATTCCTTTAGACATATCTACCCCTGCACGTGGGGCTGCTAGACCCCCTGCATCTATGTCTATCAAGGCTTTTTCCAGGGCTAAAGCAGCTTAATCTTCTAAGGCCTTACCTGCTAAAACTCCCTCACACAGGCCTACCTCTAGTTCTCAAATGCTCAGCCTGGCTGAGGATCTCATTTCTTTGATCAGGGGATCCCAATCTCACCCAGACAGGGCCTCTCAACCCCCTCCAGATAAGAGGCCTAGGACTGAACCCCCGGAACCTGTTTCTACAGACTATTCCTCGGATGACTCGGATATCTCAGACCCTCAGGAAGGCCCATATTCTCCTTATGAGGATTCTGATGCAGAGGACTCCATTCCTTCTGCCTCTCCTCCTGAAGAATTTTCTTTTGGGGAAACCTTACATGCTATGAGGGAACACTTTCAATGGCAGGGCCAGGATTTTTCAGATTCAAGGAAAAGGCTAAGGACTTTCTTACACTTACCACAGCATAGGCCTTTAGCCATTCTTCCAGTACTAACAGTTGTTGATGATGCATATAATGATGCCTGTACTGCCCCTGATTCTCTTCCTCCGGCCCCTGCCAAGCCTGGCAGATATTACAGGGTCCCGGACACACACTACCATTTGTATAAGGCTCCTGTTGCAGATCCTGAAACCATTTCACAGGGCCCTAAAGCTGTGGCAGCTGCTTCTGCCAAAAATCCTCTCCCCTCTGAAAGGGAATCTAGAGCATTAGAGATGGGGTAAAAGGTTTATACTTCTGCTACTCTTTCGGCCAGGGCCTTAAACTGTCAATTTCACATGATTCAGTACCAGGAATTTTTGTTAGACCAGCTAAATAAAAAACTGTCCTCTACTGAACCTATAGACCGCAAGTCCCTTCAGGATTTGGTACATAACTCTCAGCAGGTCAGTAACCATTTCTTAAAATGTGGCTATGATGCACTGGAGGCTTCCTTTAGATCAGCTATGACTGGAACAGTGATTCGAAGGCATGCCTGGTTAAAAGAACAATCCTTACCAGACCATGTTAAGTCAAAACTCCTAGATGCTCCTATGGAGAAACAAAGTTTGTTTGGCTCCCCTGCACAGGAGGTTCTAAAGAAGGTGGAGGAAAAAGCAAAATCTGTCCAAACAGTCAAGGATTTCTTAAGGTCCAACCTCCGAGGTTTAGCAGAAATTGGCCTTCGAAGAATTGGTCCTTTCCAGACACCTCCAGAGCACAGAGAGGCAGAAATAGACGCCCAAGAGGCAGAGGTCAATCCAGGGGGGCCTACAGGGGACGTCAGTGGCAACCTACCAACCAGAGAAGTACTGCCACAGATTCAACTACAACCACTTCCACAGGGCAGACACAATGACTTGGCTCGGATTCCGCCTACCAGGGAACAACTGGAAGCACCCTTGGGCGGAAAACTAGCTTTATTTTCCAACAACTGGCATTACATTACAGGAGACAAATGGACTTTACAAACAATAGACAAAGGCTACAGGTTTCACTTCCACACTCTACCAAAAAAGAGAGGAATGCCAAACCTACCACCAAGCCAAAAAACAGACGCTCTAAGACAAATCAACAACGTACTAAGGATGAGAGCTATAGAAAAGGTACCGCCTATGGAACAAGGCCAAGGATTTTACTCCAGGCTTTTCCTTGTACCAAGAAAAGAAAATCAATGGAGACCTATTCTCGACTTGTCCGCTCTGAACACATACCTCATTGTTCCAAAATTCAAAATGCTGACCCTCCAGCAACTTCTTCCCATGCTGGGCAAGGAGTCTTGGCTGGTGACACTAGATCTCAAGGAGGCATACCTGCATGTCCCTATACGACCAGATTGCAGAAGACACCTCAGATTTCTTGCAGGATCAGAGCATTATCAATTCTCAGCATTGCCCTTTGGCTTATCTACTGCACCCAGAGTATTCACGAAATGCCTGGCATCAGTAATTGCTCATTGCAGGCTTCAGGGAATTCAAATTTACCCATACCTGGACGACTGCCTAATACAAGCGGACAACAAGGCAGAATTAACAAAAGATTTGGAAAAGGTCATACAACTGTTGCAAGCCTTGGGACACACAGTCAACATGCAAAAATCAAGACTAGTACCATCCCAAAGGATAACATTCTTGGGTGCAGAACTGGATACATAAACTCAGATGGCTTTTCTCACAGAAGAAAAACAAAAGCAACTACCAGTGTATTTCATGACATTAACAACACAAACTCAGCTTACTGCAAGGAAAGTCCTGCAAGCCCTGGGTTACATGGCATCCTGCATAATATTGATTCCGCATGCCAGGCTGCATATGAGAAAGTTGCAATGGTACCTAAGGAATGTATGGTCTCAACACAAGCAGTCTAGAAGCCCAGATTCCAATAATTCCATGCCTGAAGCAAGAATTCCAGTGGTGGGCTCAGGCCTGTCAGTTAAACAGAGGACTGCCTTTCCACAAACCTCATCCAATCCAGACCATCACCACGGACGCCTCAGACCTAGGCTGGGGGGCACACATGGTGGACAAGTGCATACAATGCCTATGGACCCAAGACCAGCTGAATCTACACATAAATCTAAAAGAGATGCTGGCAGTGAAACATGCAATCCAGGCATTCCGACCATTCCTTCAACAAGGTCACCTGCTGATAAGGACGGACAATACCACAGTCATGTGGTACATCAACAAACAGGGAGGTACACACTCATATCCTCTATGCCGGATGGCAATGGACCTGTGGAATGTGGCCTTGAATCTCAACATTCAACTTCAGGCCAGATTTGTACCAAGAAAAGAAAATTCACTAGCAGACACCTTAAGCAGAACTACCACGGATGCTCACGAATGGATGTTGCATCCAGATGTCTTCAAAACCATAACAAAGAAATGGGGACTACCAGAGATAGACCTGTTCGCCTCTCCACACAACCACCAATTGAAGAAATTCTGCACAAGAGCATACCACCCACTTGCTTGGAGGGTGGACTCCCTTTCCTTCAGCTGGAAAAACCTGACAGCATATGCATTCCCACCTCTTCCTTTGATGTACAAAGTCCTACTGAAGATCAAAGAGGATCAGCCAAGGGTAATCCTGATAGCTCCAGACTGGCCGAGGCAACATTGGTACCCACTACTGAGAAGCATGTCTCGGACACACGCATGGCCTCTACCTCTATGTCCCTTACTTCTAACACAGAACAACTACAAGATCCTACATCCAAACTTGAAAACACTGCAGCTAGCTGCTTGGAATATTGCATAAAACAAAATAACCCAGATTTATCTCAGAGGGTTAAGGACATTATCCTGGAGGCTAGCAGACCCTCCACAAGGAAAACTTATTCAGCCAAATGGAAAAGATACCTCATTTGGAGTGCAGCAAAGGGAGAAAATGTCTCATTGGCAAACATAGCACACATCCTGGAATACTTAGCAGAACTGTTCCACAATGGCCTGTCCTACTCCTCCATTAAGATTCATGCATCAGCAATCTCAGCAGAATACAACATGGATCCTCCTGTCTTCTCTCATCCTCTACTCAGACAGTTCTTGAGAGGAATCAAAACGTAAAGCCTCCAAGGAAACCACCTTTACCTACATGGGATCTCAACTTTGTGCTGGAAAAGTTGACACTTCCCCTTTTGAACCAGCAGCAACAGCAGATTTACAGTTCTTGTCTTGGAAAACTGCTTTCCTGCTAGCAATCACTTCAGCAAGAAGGGTATCTGAATTACAGGCATTAATGGCAGTACAGCCCTTCCTTATCTTCCATCAGGATAGTGTGTCTCTGAGAACCAACCCTACCTTTATGCCAAAAGTGGTCTCCAGAGTATCATTGAACCAAGCGATTCATTTACCTACATTCTTCCCCAACCCACAGAACAGGCGGGAAAGACTGCTACATACCTTGGATGTGCACAGACAATTACGCTACTATCTGGACAGAACTAAGACCAACAGAAAAACTGACCAACTTCTGGTAGCATATGCAACAGGAATGCAAGGAAAAGCAATTTCAAAACAGACAATCTCGAAATGGATAGGAAATTGCATTCGATTTTGCTACTCTTTTCATGGAAAGACAACTCCTAAAAATATCAGACCTCATTCCACAAGAGCTACAGCCACCACTACAGCTTTCCTACGAGGAGTGGCTACCAAAGACATTTTAGAAGCTGCTACTTGGAGCTCCGTGCATACATTTGCCAAGCATTATAACCTCCCTTTATACTCCAGATCCTGAGCAGGATTTGCAACTGCTGTGTTGCAAGGGATCTTGACTACACCATCTTTATCTTAGTGCCTCCTCCCCCAGTTTGGCTATGGTATTCTACCCATATGTTAGGACTGCAGATGCATCCTTGAAGGACATAGTACAGTTTTGTACCTACCATAAATGTAGATGTCCGATAGGTATGCATCTGCAGTCAGGATTACCCACCCTCCTTCCCCTCTGCGGTATTCCTAGGGTATCTATCCCTCTTTTAGCTAGCTGGGGGAAATTATTATGGTGTATTTGTTTTGTATATATGTATATATATATATATATAATTTTATGCTCTCTACTGTTTGGAATTATTTGCATTTATCCAAATTTAGCCTTCCTAGAGGGCACCTGGCATCTCGGGCAAGAAACACTGAGGAAAATGGCGTCGGCTGATGCCTTTATACCCCAGCAGCTATGACGTCGGGTGAAGTGTGACATCAGCCGAGGCCAGACCCAGACTTTGGAATCCGACCGAAGGGCTGCCTGAGGCAGGACAACCCATATGTTAGGACTGCAGATGCATACCTATCGGACATCTACATTTATGGTAGGTACAAAACTGTACTTTCCTGAAACTCATAAACATCTCTTTAAGGCCCACTCTGTTGATCTAGAAACTATTTCTCAGGGGCCCAAAGGAGTGGCCACTTCCATGGCCAAAAATCCTTTGCCCGCAGACAGGGAATCTAGGTCCCTGGAGAGGTGGGGTAAAAAAGTTTATACCTCAACCACCCTTGCCATGAGGGCACTTAACTGTCTTTTTCATATGTTTCAGTATCAGGATTTCTTGATGGATGATTTGCAGAAAAAGTTAGCCTCTCCTGAGCCTTTAGATAGAAAGGCTTTGCAGGATTTGGTTCATAATACTCAGCAGGTTAGCAATCATTTTCTTCAGTGTGGTTATGATGCATTGGAAGCTTCATGTAGGGCAGCTATGACAGGGGCCGTCATACGTAGACATGCTTGGTTGAAAGAACAGACATTGCCAGATCATGTTAAAGTAAAGCTTCTAGATGCACCTCTGGAAATACGCAAGCTATTTGGTGCTAATGCACAGGGTGTGTTGAAATCAATTGAGGAAAAGGCTAAATCAGTACAAACAGTCAAAGATTTCCTCCAGGTTCAGCCGGAATTGGCCTTCGAAGAATTGGTCCTTTCTAGACACTGACAAGTTCCAAAGGGGAAAAACAGGCGTGCTTTCGAGGTAGAGGGCAATACCGAGGCTCCTACAGGGGCGCCAATGGCAACCAACTAATCAGAGAAGTGGCGAGGGACTTCTACTGCTCCACAGGGACAATCACAATGACTTGACTTTGACACCGCCGACCAAGGCTCAAAGAGAAGCACCTTTAGGCGGAAAATTATCTTTATTTTCAAAAATTGGCACGTTTTACAAAGGACAAATGGATTTTGGACATAATAGACAAAGGTTACAGGTTCCACTTCCATACCTTACCAACAAGACAAGGCATGCCAAACCTGCCACAAAATCAAAGGGCAGAGGCACTCATACAAGTTTCAAAGCTGCTACAAATCAAAGCAATAGAAAAGGTTCCTCCTCGAACAAGGCCAGGATTCTACTCAAGACTGTTCCTTGTTCCAAGAAAAGAAAAGCAATGGAGACCTATACTGGACTTGTCTGCTCTAAACACTTTTCTCATTGTGCCAAAATTCAAAATGCTGACGTTACAGCAACTTCTTCCCATGCTGGGCAAGGGGTCTTGGCTGGTTACTCTGGAACTCAAGGAGGCATACCTGCATGTCCCAATCAGACACAGCTGCAGAAGATACCTCAGATTTCTTGCAGGGTCAGAGCATTATCAATTCTCAGCATTGCCTTTTGGCTTATCTACTGCGCCCAGAGTATTCACAAAATGCCTGGCATCAGTAATTGCACATTGCGCACTTCAGGGATACAAATATACCCTTACCTGGACGACTGCCTTATACAAGCGGACAGCAAGCAAGCTTTGATAATAAACTTGGACTATGTCATTCACTTACTACAGGCTTTGGGATACACAGTCAACATTCAAAATCAAGACTACTGCCATCCCAACAAATAATTTTTCTAGGAGCCAAACTGGACACAAACTCACAAATGGCTTTCCTCACAGAAGAAAATGAGAACAATTACCAGATTACTTCAAAGCCTAGCAAAGCACACCCAGATGACTGCAAGGAAAATCCTGCAGGCCCTGGGTTTCATGGCATCTTGCATTCTTCTGATTCCACTGGCAAGACTACACATGAGAAAACTACAATGGTACCTAAAAAGTTTATGGTCTCAACACAGCCACAACTTAGAAGCAATTATTCCACTCATTCCATGTCTTCAAAAGGAATTTTTGTGGTGGGCACAAACAAGCCAGCTAAACAAAGGCGTGTCTTTCAACAAACCCTCACATACTCATTAATTATCAGATCACACCAATACATTCAATTAACTGCTTTATATACTCATCCAACTTTAAAAACAGCCAGTAAAAACAATCATTGTACATTGAAATGCATTGAGTTACTGCCCTCTACTGACAAGGAGTTAATTGAATGTATTAGTGTAATCTGATGAAGTTGTGGACGAAAACGTATGGTGATTTGATTCAGCTGCTATTTTTCTCGAAAGTGAACTGTTCGGCTTAATAAATTTGTGTGCCTACCTAGCAGTGGTTCAGGGTGCTTTGTTTCTGCTTACTGGTTTGTTCTGCATCCTCCGTTTTTTGGTTACTAGTAACTTTGGGATGGAATCACCTGCTGGGAGTGTGGCAAGCAATGGAGCAAAGACTAATGAAGTCGGTGAGCTCAGGAAGCTTATCGGACAGCTCACTCAACTTGGCTTTTGACCCCAGTCAGCCAATCTTGGCCTCGGTATTGACGCCTGTATTGGAACCAGGAAACCAGGAAGTGCATCGGAGTGTTGAGGGCGAGAGAGATCGGGCTGTTGGTGAGGAAAAATGATTCCAGAGATGTAGAAAGACTAATGGAGCAGGATCCAGCAGTCTGATGGTTTCCCGGATTTTGCTTGAAGAAACCCACTAATGACAATCTGAGCAGCCTAACAATGTTAGAAAAATGGGTGAAGGAGTTCGCTTGGCCCTGGTAGTTTTAACTCTACAGGTACAAAAAGACAATTCAGTGACTTATTCAATGTTGTTTTATGATTTTGCTAGCAAAACAACACTAATGATAAACTACAAGGAACTTTTTCTCAAAAGCTTGATGACCTGGACTATTTTTTATACAAATGCAAAATGTTAGAAATGGATAACACTTATTTAAAGTATTGTTTAGAACAGAAAATTGTGCCCAAAGGGCTTAGGGTATGCAAATACCCTAACAAGGTTGTGGAAGGTACAGAGTTTTATTTTGAACTAATAGAGGCCTTTGATAATTGTGGTTTTGATATAATGAGGGCTATCATTAAAAACAATGAGGTAGAAATAAAGAAGTTGCAAGAAACTGTAGAATGTATAAACAAGGACATTACTCATGATTTACTATTTACAGTGGACGAAGAGAGAAGCAAATATCATAAACTATTAAATAATTTAGAAAGTAAATGTCTGAGGTTAAAACAGAAAATTAAACAAGATTGAGAGAGATTTAAATGAATACAAAACAAAGAAACAATACCAAGCCTAAGAATTGGGTGAGAAATGTTAGAAATTATGACATTAATCACTACAGAGAACCTAATAATGACATTTCTGACAATGAATTGCCTTTAGAGAATGATTATGATGCTGCATTTCCACCTTTAAGGCGGTCTGAGAGACTTATGCACAGGAACCTGTTACTACAATTCAAAACTACAAACCAGAAACTGGGGAGCTCAGGAAAGGAGACGACTCAGTCTGGGAATAATTACAAACTGTGGTTTTAAATACAGTTATAATGATTTTAATATTTTCAATTACACAGATGTAGCAATTAACAGTAGTCATTTTGAACTATTGACAAAAGGTTTTGGTTTTATACCTAGAGAGAAAACAAATATTTTAAACTTTAATTGATATTAAATTATTTATTAGGAAGAAAAACTTAGAATTATATTTTAAAGGAAATGGTGTCAACATGAACAATGTAGAATTGACGCAAGAGCACCTTTAATCCCCCAACACACCCTCAGCTAAGAAACTTTGAATTGAGCTTGGAACATGAGCTTAGAAAATTCTGAGTTGTCACAAAGTGCAGTCTAATTTAACAGACCCAGAGTTGAAAACTTTGAAATCATTAAGTGAGAACAAGAATATAAGAATTATGAAGCCCGATATGGGGGGGGTTGTGCTTATGGATGCCATTAATTATGAGAGCAAAATGTTTGACATATTAAATGACAATACCAAATACACCAGAATATCCTTGAATGAAATTAATATTGCCTAGCTTAATTTATGTTATTTTAAATGACTTATTAATGGATGGAGTTATTGACATGAGTACTTTTAAATATTTGCATGTAGACAAACCGAGAATACCCTCCATATTTGGGATACGAAAGCTGCATAAAGATGAAAGTGACCCACCTTGAGAGTGATAGTGTCAGGAAGGTTCGGTCACTGCACCTTGGCCAAGTACATTGACCAGAAGATAAAAAGCTTGTTTGTGACAACAATGTTATTTTAAAAGATTCCTGGCATTTTAGGAAAACTAAATGAATCACTTGCAAATGAAACAAAAGGTTTTGGTACCTTGGATGTGATTGACTTATTTACAAGTATACCCCATGATGTAGGCCTTGAATGGTTCAAGAAATGCTACTTGAATCCAAACTACTAGGGCACAATGAGTTCAGAACTGTTTTGTTATTAATGGAGATTGTCCTAAAGAATAATTTTATATTCTTTCAGGGCGAGTATTTTCGACAAACTAAAGGTGGATGGGGCACACTGTGCTCCCACTTATGCTAACACTATAATGTCCTTCTGGGAGAATAAGTTTGTACTGAATTCAGAATATAGTAGTTTATGGAAGTTGTATGGTAGATTTCTGGGCGACTTGTGTTTTTATGGGCAGGCACTCAAGATGAATTTGGTAGCTTTGTGGAATACCTAAATGGTACCACAGAATTTTTAAAATTCACTCACAAATTCACTACTGATGAATTGAAATACCTTGATGTTAACATATCTAAAACTGAGTATGGCTTTGAGTCTAGAATTTATAGAAAAGAGACCTTTTCTAATTCTTACCTGCACTACTCAAGTTCGCACCCCACACCAGAAAAGGAGTGTTATAAAAGGGCAATTTGTGCTTGTGTAGAATGACTTCTGATGATGCATGTTATGGTAACTAATGCAAAAACCTGAGAAACATGTTCCTGAATAGAGGCTACCCGAAGAGCTCATTGATAGAGTTTCCAAAGAAGTCAGTGATGGGAGGAAGGGAAGGTTTGCCCCTGTATTGGGTAAAATTGAAGATGGTGCAACTCAACAAGTCACAAACAAGAAAGCAGATGGGTTAAATAATGAATTATCAGGTATCATTACCACATATGATGGACAAGCGGGTGTGAACAAAAGGAAGTTTGACAAATGGTGGGTCAACTGTTCTTAAGTTTCTGACTAAAAACACATTTTACAGGGTGAAATAAAACATATTTATAGGAAAGGGAACACCCTGAAGGATATTTTGAAAGAGGTAGTAAAGGGAATTCAAGGTTAGCAGGTACAAACAAAAAGCTGGTGTATTTAAATGTGGTGCTTGTAATTATTGTTCTTATTTGATTACTAGGGATACCATTACTTTACCTGCCAGAAATAACAAAATTTTAACTTTAAAAACTTTTGAATTGTAACACAAAAGGATTATTTATGTTGGGTTATGTAAAATGTAATGCTTTTACATTGGCAAGAGTGAAAGAAAGGTTAAGCAGAGAATTTATGAGCACACCTATGATATTCAGATAAAATGTGAAACAAATTCTCTGTACAAACACACAAAAACTTGTCCTGAAGCTGAATTTCAGTTTTTATATTAGAGGTTGTGCCAAAAGGACCCCAGGGGTATGTGGGAGACTTTAGTTGAATACAGGAATTATACTGGCAAGTGGTGTTGGAGGCCAGTAAATTCCTGGTTTAAATGACATGATCTCACTCCCTGTATTAAAATGAGATCAGCAAAATTGTGACATTAATGTGTAATAATCCTCCTTGTCAGTAGAGGGCAGTAACTCAATGCATTTCAAAGTACAATGATTGTTTTTACTGGCTGTTTTTTAAAAGTTGGATGAGTATATAAAAGCAGTTAATTGAATGTATTAGTGTAATCTGATGAAGTTGTGGACGAAAACGTATGGTGATTTGATTCAGCGTTATTTTTTCGAGTGAACTGTTCGGCTTAATAAATTTGTGTGCCTACCTAGCAGTGGTTCAGGGTGCTTTGTTTCTGCTTACTGGTTTGTTCTGCATCCTCCGTTTTTTTAACCCATATGTTAGGACTGCAGATGCATACCTATCGGACATCTACATTTATGGTAAGTACAAAACTGTACTTTCCTGAAACTCATAAACATCTCTTTAAGGCCCACTCTGTTGATCTAGAAACTATTTCTCAGGGGCCCAAAGGAGTGGCCACTTCCATGGCCAAAAATCCTTTGCCCGCAGACAGGGAATCTAGGTCCCTGGAGAGGTGGGGTAAAAAAGTTTATACCTCAACCACCCTTGCCATGAGGGCACTTAACTGTCTTTTTCATATGTTTCAGTATCAGGATTTCTTGATGGATGATTTGCAGAAAGTTAGCCTCTCCTGAGCCTTTAGATAGAAAGGCTTTGCAGGATTTGGTTCATAATACTCAGCAGGTTAGCAATCATTTTCTTCAGTGTGGTTATGATGCATTGGAAGCTTCATGTAGGGCAGCTATGACAGGGGCCGTCATACGTAGACATGCTTGGTTGAAAGAACAGACATTGCCAGATCATGTTAAAGTAAAGCTTCTAGATGCACCTCTGGAAATACGCAAGCTATTTGGTGCTAATGCACAGGGTGTGTTGAAATCAATTGAGGAAAAGGCTAAATCAGTACAAACAGTCAAAGATTTCCTCCAGGTTCAGCCGGAATTGGCCTTCGAAGAATTGGTCCTTTCTAGACACTGACAAGTTCCAAAGGGGAAAAAACAGGCGTGCTCGAGGTAGAGGGCAATACCGAGGCTCCTACAGGGGCCGCCAATGGCAACCAACTAATCAGAGAAGTGGCGCAGGGACTTCTACTGCTCCACAGGGACAATCACAATGACTTGACTTTGACACCGCCGACCAAGGCTCAAAGAGAAGCACCTTTAGGCGGAAAATTATCTTTATTTTCAAAAAATTGGCACGTTTTTACAAAGGACAAATGGATTTTGGACATAATAGACAAAGGTTACAGGTTCCACTTCCATACCTTACCAACAAGACAAGGCATGCCAAACCTGCCACAAAATCAAAGGGCAGAGGCACTCATACAAGTTTCAAAGCTGCTACAAATCAAAGCAATAGAAAAGGTTCCTCCTCGGGAACAAGGCCAGGGATTCTACTCAAGACTGTTCCTTGTTCCAAGAAAAGAAAAGCAATGGAGACCTATACTGGACTTGTCTGCTCTAAACACTTTTCTCATTGTGCCAAAATTCAAAATGCTGACGTTACAGCAACTTCTTCCCATGCTGGGCAAGGGGTCTTGGCTGGTTACTCTGGAACTCAAGGAGGCATACCTGCATGTCCCAATCAGACACAGCTGCAGAAGATACCTCAGATTTCTTGCAGGGTCAGAGCATTATCAATTCTCAGCATTGCCTTTTGGCTTATCTACTGCGCCCAGAGTATTCACAAAATGCCTGGCATCAGTAATTGCACATTGCGCACTTCAGGGGATACAAATATACCCTTACCTGGACGACTGCCTTATACAAGCGGACAGCAAGCAAGCTTTGATAATAAACTTGGACTATGTCATTCACTTACTACAGGCTTTGGGATACACAGTCAACATTCAAAAATCAAGACTACTGCCATCCCAACAAATAATTTTTCTAGGAGCCAAACTGGACACAAACTCACAAATGGCTTTCCTCACAGAAGAAAAATGAGAACAATTACCAGATTACTTCAAAAGCCTAGCAAAGCACACCCAGATGACTGCAAGGAAAATCCTGCAGGCCCTGGGTTTCATGGCATCTTGCATTCTTCTGATTCCACTGGCAAGACTACACATGAGAAAACTACAATGGTACCTAAAAAGTTTATGGTCTCAACACAGCCACAACTTAGAAGCAATTATTCCACTCATTCCATGTCTTCAAAAGGAATTTTTGTGGTGGGCACAAACAAGCCAGCTAAACAAAGGCGTGTCTTTCAACAAACCTCAAGCAAGCCAAACCATTACAACAGATGCCACAGATCATGGATGGGGGGCGCACATGGAGGGCAGATGCATTCAAGGGCAATGGGCACCCCAGGAATTGCATCTGCACATCAATCAAAAAGAGATGTTGGCAGTGATTCATGCAATCGAGGCCTTCGGAAAATTTCTTCAGCAAGGTCATCTGCTAATAAAGACAGACAACACCACTGTTATGTGGTACATAAACAAACAGGGAGGCACCCATTCCTACCCCCTCTGCAGACTAACAATGACTCTTTGGGAAAAGTCCCTGAAACTGAACATACAGTTGCAATCCCAGTTTGTTCCAGGCAAGGACAATGTTCTGGCGGACAGTCTAAGCAGAAACATTATGGACCGCACAAATGGATGTTGCATCCAGACATTTTTTCACAAATAACTCATGCATGGGGAAGGCCGGACATAGATCTCTTTGCCTCACACCTCAATCATCATTTGAAGAAGTTCTGCTCAAGGACACACCATCCTCAAGCCTGGAGAATGGATGCTCTCTCCTTCAGCTGGAATTCTCTAACAATCTATGCATTCCCACCTCTACCATTAATGACCAAGGTGTTACTGAAGATCAAAGCAGAACAACCGAAAGGCATTTTGATAGCTCCAGACTGGCCATGACAGCACTGGTATCCATTACTAAGGAGCATAACTCGCACCAAGCCGTGGCCCCTGCCTCAGTGGCCTCTGCTTATAACTCAGCACAATTACAGGACTGTTCATCCCAACCTGCAAACATTGCAACTGACAGCTTGGAGGGTTCCATGACTTCTCCCCATATCTCTCTCTCTCTCTCTCCAAAAAAGTTCAAGAGATCTTAATGGAGGCACGCAGGCCTTCCACCAGAAAAACTTATTCAGCCAAATGGAAGAGATTCAACATCTGGAATGCCAACAAGGGTCAGGATGCATCAGTAATGAGCATCCCACAGATACTAGAATACTTGGCAGAAATGCTTCACAACGGCCTTTCATATTCTTCCATAAAAATACACGCTTCAGCAATTTCAGCAAAATACAACTGTGATCCACCTGTGTTTTCACATCCTTTGCTAAGACAGTTTCTAAGAGGGATAAAGAATATCAAACCTCCAAGAAAACCACCAGTGCCTGCATGGGACCACAACTTCATCTTGGAAAAATTAACTCTTCCTCCTTTTGAGCCAGCAGCATCTTCAGAATTGCAATTTCTCTCCTGGAAAACAGTTTTCCTGTTGGCAATTACTTCAGCAAGAAGAGTCTCGGAGATACAGGCCCTCATGGCAGTACCTCCATTTCTCATTTTCCATCAGGACAGAGTCTCTTTAAGAACCAATCCTTCATTCATGCCAAAAGTGATATCCAGGGTTTCTCTAAATCAAGCAATTCACCTGCCTACTTTCTTTCCCAATCCTCAAAATAAAGGAGAAAAGCTTCTGCACACTCTGGACATACACGGACAATTGCACTACTACTTGGACAGAACAAAGGCCAACAGAAAGTCTGACCAACTATTTGTAGCTTACGCTGCTGGAGTACAAGGAAAGGCAATTTCCAAACAAACAATTTCAGAATGGATTGGAGACTGCATCAGATTCTGCTACTCTTTCCATGGAAAAGGTGTGCCAGCCAATATCAGGCCACACTCCACCAGAGCTACAGCCACCTCCACAGCCTTTCTAAGAGGGGTGGCTACAAAGGACATTCTAGAAGCTGCTACATGGAGCTCTGTGCATACATTTTCCAAACATTTCAACCTGCCTTTATATTCCAGATCCCGAGCAGGCTTTGCTTCTGCAGTCCTGCAGGGCATTGTAGCTACACCATCCTTATCTTAGATCCTACCACCCCCAGCTTGGCTATGGTATTCAACCCATATGTCAGGACTGCAGTTGCATTCTTGAAGGACATAGTACAGTTTTGTACCTACCATAAATGTAGATGTCCGATAGATATGCAACTGCAGTCAGGTTTTCCCTCCCACCTACCCCTCTGTAATTCTCTTTTTTGGGTCCACTCCCCCTTTTTCTAATTAGCTGGGGATATCTGTTATGGTGTATCTGTTTATTACTGTTGTGCATGTCTGGAATTTTTATCCATTCTCTAAATTTAGCCTTCCTTGGAGGGCACCTGGCATCTGGGGCAAGAAACACTGAAGAAGATGGTGTCGGCTGATGCTTTTATACCCCAGCCGCTCTGACGTCGGGGAAGAGGCGACATCAGCCGACGCCGGACCCAAACTTTGGAATCCGGCCGACCGAAGGGCTGCCTGAGGCAGGACAACCCATATGTCAGGACTGCAGTTGCATATCTATCGGACATCTACATTTATGGTAGGTACAAAACTGTACTTTCTCAGCCCCCGTAGCCACTATTCTCCATTATCTGGCTGAACTGTTAGGCAATGGTGCCTCAGCTTCCACCATTTGAGTCCATCAAGTAGCTGTTTCCAACTTCCATAATGGGTCAGATGGAGTGCCACTTATTTCCTCTCACCTTTGCAAGACCTTCCTCAAGGGTATTTTTCACAGCAGGCCTCCCATCAGACAGCCGGTGGAGGCATAGAATCTGTCCTGGGTTCTGCAGTCTCTTTCTCTGCCCCCTTTTGAGCCGGCTGCGACATGTGATCTAAAATTCCTGTCATGCAAATCCTTATTTCTGGTGGCTATAACTTCAGCCAGAAGAATTTCTGAATTACAAGAATCATGCATCAAGAGTCCTTATCTGATCTTTCATAAGGACAGAGTATCACTTCGTACTAACCCATCATTTCTCCCCAAAGTGGTTCCTGATTTTTCAATTAACCAGTCCATTGAGCTCCCTATGTTCTTCCAAAATTACTCTAACGAGGGTGAATACTGCCTACATTCCTTGGATGTTCATAGACAATTATGGTTCTATCTGGACAGAACTAAATCCTTTCACAAGTCGGACCAGCTTTTCATTTCCTTTGCTCGACTTATAATGGGAGGCGCAGTATTGAAAGTTACTTTGTCTAAATGGCTCAGCGATTGCATTGCCTTCACATATTCACTTATGGAGGGATCTAAGCCTGGCCAAATCAAAGCTCAGTCAACTAGGGCTATTGCAGCATCTGTTGCCTTCCACTCTAGGGCCTCCATGGATGACATTTGTGCAGCTGCCATTTGGGCTAAGCCCCACACTTTTATCAAGTATTACAAATTGGATCTGATCTCTAGGGGAAGAGCGGCCTTTGGTTCAATGGTTCTCAGGAATGTTCTTCTATAAGGGCCACCCAGGTTCTCCAAGTAGCTGGGGACTCAGTGCTATCAGTGGTGAATAGGAAGAAGATTAACAACAGATAAAGAAGTTATGTCTTGCCATAACGTTCCATCTGAGTTGTTGATCTTCTTCCAGACAATCACACCCTCCCACCAACCCCCTCCTAAAGTTCCTGGCGGATCTTTTGCGGGTCTTTGTGGTGTATTAGGGTTTCTGTGCAGAGATGGCCTCTGACTTATTTCTTCTTCTATATGTTGCATGCAAACTCGATCTGAGGCAACTGAGCAAAGGGCATTGTGGGTAGCAGCTTAGCTCAAGAGTTTTTGGTGGACGCAAGCTTGGTATAAGTCCGACTCGGTTCCGAAGGCTTGGAACCGAGCCCATCAGTGGTAACTGGAAGAAGATCAACAACTGAGATGGAACGTTATGGTAAGACATAACTTCTTTTTTCATTTTATCCCACTAGCTATAACTTATGGAGTACTTTGTCTTCCCTAATAACTTTTGAATAATTTCCACTACCCATTCCTTAAATGCCTCTCTTTTTTACAGGTAGGTAGGGAAGAAACAGTGTCTCATTTTGTCTTCATTACCCTGCATTTTATCTTTGTTTTATGCCAAAGTAATCCTCATCCCTTGCCAGTAGCCTCTTCCTATCACTATTCTGCCATTATCATCTAGCAATTAATGTAAATACTGCCCTTTTCCTTTGCCCCTGATATTATGAATATCCATCTTGAAATATTTTCTGTATCAGATTCACACCCGCAGTTCTTTCCAAATGAGTCTCCTGTAGCATTGCTATTTACAGTCCACATTTTGTAATATAATTATTCATTCTTTTTGTCTGTACATGTGATGCCATTTACATTCCAAAATGAAGTGTCACCATTATGATGAGGTCATTATCCCCCCTATTATATATGACAACTTTTTAAAGGTCACTTTCCAGGTTTTGTGATGCATGCACCCACTAATATTTGGCAGGTTAATCCTTTAAACAGCTTTTTCTTGTAACCAGTATTGGAATGCATGTTGCATTTTACAAGACTTTTTGTTTTATTGAAACCCCTGAAACAAAAAAACCCGCCCCATTACCTGTTAACTAAATACAAACACACAACATATGTACATCTTTAAATGAAATTTAATCCTGCTGTTAGGTCCCAAGTACACAGCTGCAAACCCAGGCCTTAATTAACCTAGAATTGATGAGCGTTACTGCCTGTGTTTTTACTTATACTAACTGATACCATTTTTTTTTTTAATATACCCCCCCACCCCCACCCCACTCCCCACGATGTGCATGATTTCCAAAAACATTAACTTTTAGCCTTTAAGAAAAGAGTGAGCTGGCTTTTTATTGTCCTGTTATCAACTTGTCTCCATGAAAATGTAAGAGAAAAAAATAGTCTTCAGGTGCAGACTTCTAAAGACAAGCTGAAACTTTTTTTTTTTTTTTTTAACAAGAAACATCTTTATTACCAATTAAGATATAGTCAGTCATACATTTATATAAATGAAAACAAACCATATTGCCATTTTTAGCAGCAACCATACATCACTTATAATCTATCCAGTCATTGTCAGTCAAACATTAGATATAATGTGATCCTATCTCTCCTACATTCATTACTGACGGGCTCTGAGCCGAGAGTCTGCTCCAACTCAGCCACTGTAACTAGCATGAAGTCTCTCCTTGGCTGGGCTAACCCTGTATCCCAGGATGCATCACGCTCAAACCCCCAGATCTTGTTTGCCGCTCCTAGAGTAACGACGTGGTCTCGACTTGGCTGTGGCTAAGTACCCTCTCTTTTGTTTTTGAACTTATAGCTGTGCTCGAGTTATTATACCAAAAAAGCTATTCTAATAGCTACGTTGTCTGTTGTATCCATTGTTGTGACTGATTGCGTTTGTTGTTAGTTGATCCTTTTATTTGGCGGGCTAGGCCCATTTAAGTTAGAGGGCCTTTGCCCTATCTTGTGTTGTTAGTGTTCGGGCGTTTAAGTTAGAGCCCTTTCCTCCCTCCCTACCTTGTGTTGCTGAGTTTGCTTCGTGTGATTTATAGTTTAAATCTAATTTTTGTTGCTCTACTTGTGGATTGTGTTCCTTATGTTGTGCAAGGAACCAAAAGAACATAAGCCATCTGGCTTAAAAATGCGCCATATGTGCGTATAAGATGTCGCTGACTGATGGCCACGCCATCTGTGTATATTGTCTTGGTGCCATACACTTGCCGGAATCCTGCAGTGTGTGTCATGCCTTCTCTGCCAGGGTTTTACAGGAGAGAAAAAATAAACTTATCCTCAAGGGTTTGATTAAACCCTCCTTTGAGGAAACTTTGGCGTCTTCTCCTCCCCCTGAGAAATCCAGGTCCAAGTCTAAAATGAAGTCTCCGGCTCCGACTAGTTCATCGGAGCCTCCGGAGAAAAGGTCTAAAACTACACCTCCTTCCTCTGCTCCACTGGTCTCGAAGCCGCAGGAAGTATTGTGTAAGGCTATGTCTCCTTCCTCGGCTCCACTGGTCTCGGAGCCGCAGGAAGTATTGTCTGTTGCGGGGTTGGCTTCTTCGACTCCACGGTCGTCAGCGCCGAAGGAGGTTGTGGTGGTTCTCGAGCCTGCTTCAGCTCCGATCCTTTTGGAGCCGATTCGGAGCCGTTCCCCCAGTCTTGTCTCGGTTCCAACAGAGAAGGTTTCTCGACCCCCTTCTGTCTCCTCCAAGTCCTCCAGGCTCTCGGATTCGGATGTCGATCGGGTGGTCCAGAGGCTCCTCCAGTTGCCAGTGTTAGCTAAATTATTTTCGGCTCCAGCCCAGTCAGCTCTGGAGCCACCTACCTTATCAGTTCCGTTTCTTCCTCCTCCGACAACATCGGTGTCGTCAGAACCGGAGTCTGCCGAATCGAGTGAAGTCCCTGGGTCGGCTCCGAAACCTCCTGCTAGTCTTTCGGATCCGACATCGGCTCCAACCTTTTCCATTCCTTCTACAGGTTTCGGTATTCGGGTGTCCTCAGTCGAACCCGAGGGGGATACATCGGGGCTTCAGACTGCGGCTCCTAGTCTCCCCCTTGGTGCTTCAGCTAGGGGTACCCCGACTCCGGTCATGGTCTCAGAGGTGGGTTTTTCGTCCGATTCTGGTGGACCTGCCTTCAAGGCTATGAGGAGCGCGCTGGCTAAGTCCATAGTGACTTCACCTGACTCGGCAACTCCTTCCCTAGACGCTGCCACTAGAGCTTCTGGTGCCCCCCTATCTCTGGACAGCGGGGCTTCTAGGCCTGAGGATACCTCCATGTGTGGTCCCCTACTTTCTGAGGGCCCTTCAGAGTCTGTGCCTGAAGAACCTCCCAAGAAGAAGTTGTGTAAGAGGAAGCACGTAGACTCCCCTGATGAGTCTGTCACCTCGGACACCGACCTCGATGATGCAGAAGGGTCCCTGAAGTCATCCTCTGATGATGTCTCGTTCTCCGATATCCTGGAGATCTTAAGACAGCGGGGCGACTGGCCATCCAAAAACCCTTCTGAGGGGGAGTCGGTCTTCCTCAAAGTCTTCGGAGCCCAGCCTTCCACCTCCTGGGTGTCTCCACCCTTCGATGAATTATTGGATTTTATTTGTCGAAGGGTGTGGGAACACCCTGACTCTGTGGAGCCAGTTCCTAGCCGCCCCAATAAGTTCTTATCTGCGCCTCCTGGAAAATAATTTTTGTCCAAGGGAGTACCTGTGGATGCTATGGTGGTGGCGTCTGCCACTCAGCAGGACATGGCAGAGGCTTCTACTTCCATCCATCCTCCTAATAAGGAGTCTAGGAGTATGGATAGGTATAGGAAGCGTACCCTGTCTTCAGCGACCTTTATCTTGCGGTCGCTGAATTACTTGTGTCATTTTACGCGGCTCCAAAGGGATCTCATAAAGGAGTTGGGAGATTCCCTGTCAGGTAAGTTGCCTGAGGCGTTGGCCCAGTCTGTTAACGCCCAGCTGTCTACCCATTCTTCCATCGTCAACTTGTCCATGAGGCTCATATCTTATGCAGCCGAGGGGGTGGGTAGAGCAGCGAGTTCGAGCGTAGCCCTCAGGAGGCAAGTTTGGATGCGCTTGTGTCATTTTGCGGAGGCTTTCAAGTCTTCTTTCACGGATGCCCCATTCGACGGGTCCTCCCTTTTTGGACCCAAAGTGAAAGACACCCTCACTAGATGTGAGCAGGAGGGTAAGACTTTGCCGTTGGGGCCCGTATTTCGCTTCCCTCTGACCTTATCCCAAGGCTCAGAGGGGAGGGAAAATGTGGTTCAGAAAGTCTCAAAAGTCTTCCCCTGCCCATCAAAGTGACCCCCCCTCCAGGGGCAGAGGAGGGGGGAATTTTAATGGAAGGCGTCGCCCTAGAGGCGGTGGAGGCCCCTGCAATACAGGAGACTGTGAGTCCTTTCGTGGTTCCTCCTGCCAACGTCCCTGAGGGATTACCAGACTGTGCGTCTCCGGAGCCAGCCGGGGGTCGTTTTGCAGAGCATCTTCAGGCCTGGGAGTCCATCACTCAGGATCGATGGGTGCTTCGTATCATCACCGGAGGTTACACCATTCCCTTTATTCGTCCCGTTCCCCCCCCCCGCCATCAAGAAAAATCCCGGACGTTCCACCCAGTCAACGGGATCAGGCAGCAATAGAGGTCTCAAAGCTGCTAGAAAAAGGAGTCATCCAACCAGTCCCCGCAGACCAGATCGGATTAGGAACTTACTCAAGGTTATTTTTGGTGCCAAAAAGAACAGGGGACTTTAGACCCATTCTGGATCTCAGACGTCTAAACCGCTTTGTAAAGAAGTCCAAGTTCTGAATGGTCACTTTGCAATCCATTTTCCCATTGTTGGAAAAAGGAGTATGGATGTGCTCCCTCTATCTCAAGGATGCCTATTATCACATCAAGATAAACAAGGCTTCCAGGAATCATTTACGCTTCCGGCTGGGAGCCAGTCATTTTCAATTCTGGGCCCTGCCCTTTGGTCTCACCACAGCCCCCAGGGTGTTCACCAAGTGTCTGGCAGTGGTGACAACTCACCTGAGATGTCTAGGATTCCAGGTGTTTCCTTATCTAGACGACTGGCTCCTCACTGCCCCCACCAGGCATCTACTTGTTCAAGCCACGAGAGCTACTGTCAAATTGGGCCATCTTCTAGGGATTTCATTCAACTGGGCAAAGTCTGTATTGCTGCCATCACAGCGTGTCGCGTTTATCGGCGCAGAGCTAGACTCTGTAGTGATGCGAGCTTTCCTACTGGCAGAGAGAATAAAAGTGTTATAGGCCCAAGTCCTGGCTTTACTACCCCGGGAAAAAGCCCAAGCCAGGATGGTTCTTTAGTTGTTGGGATCAATGGCGGCTGCCATTCTCCTAGTTCCGCTAGCCAGGTTACACATGTGAATACTTCAGTGGCTCCTTTCGGCCCAGTGGTCATATCAGGAACGTCCCTTGTCCCATCCGATTCTCATCACGGAGAGATGCCTTCAGGATCTGCATTGGTGGCTTCTCTCGTCCAATCTGAATCGAGGGAGACCCTTGAGCCCCCCATCCCCTATGGCCACAGTAACCATGGACGCCTCCCAGATATGGTGGGAGGGCATTATCTGGGCGAGACGGTCCAAGGTACGTGGCAAGACCACGAGGTTCACTTGCATATCAATGTTCTAGAGATGAGAGCGGTGCTTCTAGCGTTGCAGGCACTTCACAGCTCTCTTCCCAGGGGAACTATTGCGATTCTTTCCGACAATATGTTGGTTGTCTGGTATCTGAACAAGCAGGGAGGAACCAAGTCCTACCCTCTTTGCAGGGAGGCCATGAGAGTGTGGAATTGGGCGAATCCTTCCCAGTGCTTTCAAGTGGCAATGCACCTTCCGGGGAAGTCCATTGTGATAGCAGACAGGCTGAGCAGAGCTATTCTGATGCCTCACGAGTGGTCCCTGAAAGACAGACTGGCTGCTCAGATCTTCTCCAAGTGGGGCCTTCCCTGCTGCGACTTCTTTGCCAACCCCTGAATGCGAAGTGCAGCAATTTTTTTCACTCTGATCCCCCCACAGGGGGAGTCACCCAGGGACGCTGTAGTCCACAATTGGCCCTCCGGTCTGCTCTACGCCTTCCCGCCGGTCCCTCTTCTACCAAGAGTGATTCAGAAGGCTACCTGCTTGGTAAGCAAGATGATCTTGATCGCACCACACTAGCCCCATCAAGTTTGGTTCCCCTTCCTTCGGAAGTATGCAGTGGATGGTCCTTGGATTCTGGACCCAGCTCCAGACCTATTGACTCATCAGTCAGACAGCATATCTTTACTCCGGAAGTAGTACATATTCTGTCTTCCTCCCACAAGTCTTCTACTAGGAAAATATACTCTAGTAAATGGAAGAGATTTGCAATTTGGGCTCAGCAACGTGATCTTGATCCCCTTACAGCCCCTGTGTCGGCGGTGTTAGATTTCTTAGCAACACTCTTCAGACAGGGCTCTGCTGCCTCCACTATAAAGGTTCAGTTGGCAGCAATCTCCAATTATCATGTTGCACATGAGCCTTCCCTCATGGGTCATAAGCTGTGTAAAGCCTTTCTGAAAGGAGCCTGGTTGCTTCGCCCTCCGGTTTCGCAACCCGTCTTGCCATGGGATTTAGATGTGGTGCTCAGAGCTTTGACGTCTTCTCCCTTTGAGCCGGCAGCCTCCTGCGAATTGAAATTTTTGTCATGGAAGACTGCCTTCTTGGTAGCCATAACTTCAGCCAGAAGGGTATCGGAGCTTCAAGCCCTTTCTGTTAAACCTCCTTATTTAATTTTTCATAAGGACAGACTATCTCTGAGACTTAATCCTTCTTTTCTCCCTAAGGTATCTTCTGCCCTTTGTCTCCACCAGTCTATTGAGCTTCCGGTCTTTTTTCCACGGTTTTCCAACAAAGCAGAATACAAATTTCACCAGTTGGATGTGCATAGACAACTGAGGTTTTATTTAAATAGGACACAACAGGAGAGGAAATCAAATCAGTTGTTTGTGTCCTTTTCGGACAATAGAATTGGCAGATCTGTAACTAAGGGCACCATAGCTAAGTGGATTAGAGACTGCATCTCATTTATTTATGCATTAGCGGGTAAGGATCTTCCCTTTCCAGTTAAGGCACATTCAACCAGGACTATGTCAACTTCAGTGGCTTTTCATGCTAGACTATCCTTCGATGAGATATGTGCAGCGGCTACTTGGACTTCTCCACATACTTTTATTTCTCATTGCAAACTGAACGTGGCCTCTAGAGGTCGGGCTTCCTTTGGTTCCACAGTGCTCAGGAGTGTTTTCCAGTGAGCCTCCCGGGATTTAGGTGCTAGATACGCTGTCCCATCAGTAATGAATGTAGGCGAGATAGGATCACATTACATCTTTTAGTTATGTACTCACCATAACGATAGATGTATGTGATCCATCTCGCCTACATTCTTACGTACCCGCCCTCCTTCCCCCTACCTGTTGGACTTGGAGGAAACTTGTATTCTGATTCCTCTGAGGATATTATTTTTTCTCTCCTCTTACATATATATCCTTGTGGTGTGGTGTATGTGGAAAAATAATATTGGGACAAACAAGATCTGGGGGTTTGGGCGTGATGCATCCTGGGATACAGGGTTAGCCCAGCCAATGAGAGACTTCGTGGTAGTTATAGTGGCCGAGTCGGAGCCGACTCTCGGCTCAGAGCCCGTCAGTAACGAATGTAGGCGGGATGGATCACATACATCTATCGTTATGGTGAGTACATAACTAAAGGTTTATTCAAATTTTGCCTTCTCTTAAACCTCATTCCTCCTCCAAAACTGTATTCTGCATGTATTATTCCCACAGTTCCATTTTTTCTATGTAATTTGCTCCTACCCTTTTCTAAAGATCCTACTTCTAGTTGTTTTATCTATGTTATTAGATTCACTATTTCTGGTATAGCTGATTTAGACTTAATTTCCATTTTCTAGTAATTGCTTTTGGCAGCCACCATAATTAGACTTAGCAAGGCCTTACTATGTCGATGCCATTCCAATTCTGTATCATAGCTTAAAAAATAATTTCCTTAGTTATACCAGTTTTCTCACCCAGTGTTTCTAAGTAGTCAACTCAGTATGTTTCCAAAAATATGTTCCTATTTACCTTTTTCTTCCCCATCGCATGTCCAACATTTGCTGTCTATTTGAGGAAAACTTATTTGGAGTCTACGTGGGGTATAAAAATACCTATGTAAACACTTCCAAGCAAAGATCCTAAATCTTTGATACATATTTGGGAGTCATACATATATCCCCCATTATTTCTTTGTGATTTACTTATCCAAGCTCTCTTCCCAATCCTTTCTAACCTTTTTCTGATTGATTCTTATAGTTATCATGCAGTATGTTATATGCTGTACTAATTATCCATTTTTAACAGCAGTTTCTGTTCTAGGTTCTATTAAAAACTTTACCAGTGCTGGTATTTTGCTTAGGATCCCCATATTTATCACTTTGCCTGTACTCTGATATCAGTCCATAATAGAGAAAGCATTAGCTAGCCTGCAGTGCATATAAATTCTTGACCTCTTCCCATTCTATTACTTTTCCATCTCTAATTATTTGCTGCCATTGCCTAGGTTCTTTTTTAGTTTTCACCAGTAACTTCTACCCCTTGTCTATTGTCTGTATCCCTAATTACAGTCATCACTATTGGCAGAATCTCCTTTCTCCATTCCTGTGTTGGCTTGGTTCTTAGAATACATTTTGCTACTTTATGACTGTAATATTCTGTATGTTTATTGTTATTCTCCTTAAGGATCTGCATCCAAAATGCCAGTCTCTCCTTGTTTCTTGAGCTTTCCCCCTTGTTTCGTCATCAACTCTTTCCAGTTTTAAATTGAAGCTTTCTGCTTTGTTATATATAGGAGCCCTAATTGTGTACCTCTGAAATACCCCTTCAAATCAGGTAATTTCAAACCACCTTCTTCTGTTGGAAGGATCAACTTAACCCACTTGACTCTTGCTGTCTTCCCCTCCCAGATAAATTCTTTCAACCCTTTATTAATTGCTATCTACAGCTTCTCCTCTGGTTGATTAAAAAATATGTCTGACCTGTGTATAAATCTAAAGAGACTAAAAACATTTTGATTGCTTGTATCTTCCTGTCTGTATCCATTAAGCGGAGCTTCCAATTTCTCAGGTTTTGTTTTATCCTTCGTTTAGTCTCTTCCCACATATCCTTAGCTGCCATAACAGAATCCTTTTTAATCCATACTCGTAAGTACTTCACTTTATCATGTCCCCATAAATATGGGTATCGCTGTACCATTGTGTGTGTGGGTAGACAGGTTACAGAAAATGTAGATACAGAGATGACTTCTGGTACTCTGCCATCAAGGTTTAACATATCAGAGGCCTCATTCTAAGTTATTGGAGCCATTTCCACTGTTCAAAAAGCAGATGATCTAAAGTATCTGTGCTTGCAGTCAATTCCACTTGCTGTGTTATTGTTCACCTATTAGCCTTGATATCTGCATATTACCTTCGCTTTTGCTAACTACTTACAGGGCACAATAATGGAATTTACTTATTGCTGATTCTTTCTAACTATTTAGAGATGTTTTCACATAAATATGTTTAGTTAATGGAAATAAGGGAAGAGGGGACAGGAAAGATGTGTGACCATATGGAATTTGTGAGTAAAAGACTACACTAACCCGTGCACACCCTACGAAATATATCACTACCCTAATTAAGGGTGTGGTTCCCTCTGCTTGGAAGCATATTACATTGTCTTATAGTTTCTTTAGTAATGTAGCCAGCTGTTTTTGTAAAGGCAACTGTCAAAATAGTTTTCAAGTGTTAGTATTTTTTTACATTATTGACTTAGCACTTTTTTTTTATAAATGTTTACGGTAAACAAGAATCTGTTGTACTACTCTCTTAAGATGGAGTGCGTTTAAGATTCTACGATAAACCAGCTATTTTCTAAATGTTAAAATATGAATACTGTTTTTCTGTTGTCATGGAATATCAGTGGTGTGTCTAACCCTATTAAAAGATCCAGTTTTTCCACATTAAACGTATAGACTGAGCTTTGTCTTGCTGACAAACTCATTTGAATAGTAATGAACACAGGAAATTATTTGGGAAGCAATATACTGGGGCCTTTTCCTTCTACACTAATCAGAGAAGATGGGTAGTAATAATCCTGGTAAATAAACATGTGGCATTTGAGCTTCTTTCCGAAATACTGGATGTAAAAGGTAGATTTGTTGGTATTAAGGGATATATTTTGGGTACACGTATCACAGTTTTTTTCAGAATATCTTCTTACGACACTAGTACTGAAGAAATTCATAAATTGGTTATGGAATAAATGGATGGCTTTTCAGTAAAGCCTGTCACTGTGGGCAGGAGATTGGAACCTGGTTAATTCATATTGAGAAATTGGGTCTCCATTTACTCTGGACTCCAGTATTTGGAAATGTTATAGTTAGGCATTTTAAATATCTGGGAATGTTTGATGCTTATTTAGCATTTGGTCTTCCAGATAATATTTACACATGTATGTCTTGCCGTTTTTCCTGCCTTCTCAATGATTGATAAAATACTTCCTCAGAACATATTCACGGGCTATGTTACATTGAATATGTTGTGTATAGCATGGATTACATGATGGAACTAGGCTACAAAATGGTCCATCACAAGTCTTTTGACACTTCCCTGAAGCATTTAGCCAAAGGTTACGGACTTTGAAAGTTAGTAGGTGGAGCTAAGATGTTATCTCACGCTTTTGTCAAAGACTTCATCAGAATACATGTCATAAAAATAAAACCGGTTTAAATATAATTTTCAACAAGTAAAAAATTCACTTGTAATTGTGTTTTAAGGAACCATCCCTAAAATCAATTCCTTAAAACATCAATGCGAAACAGTGAAGAAATACAATTTATAAGCTACAATCATTTACCAAAATTTACAAAATTTTGTTTTTCCTCACCCTTCCAAGGCTGTGAAGCACAGAGTGAAGAAATTCTTTCTCCTTTTATGCCGCAAAAAGTTGAGTCTGTATATAGAAAGATCCCAAGAGGCAAGACACCAGGATCAGATGAGCTTCCTATAGAAATGTACAGAAATTCTCTCTGATTTTTCTTTTTTTGTGAAGCTAGCTAATGCACTCGTGCAGGAGGCAACCTTTCCTTAAGCGTGGAAATCAGCAATAAATTCAGTAATACTGAAGCCAAACAAAGATCCCCTTCAAGCATGTTCTTATCTCCCTATTTCAGTTAATAACCATGACTATAAACTGTTTTTGGTTTATTAGCCAGTAAAATAGCAAAATGAATGCTGCAGCTTATACATACAGACCAAACTGGTTTTATTATGGGGTGATCAGGTCTGATAACTTACTAAAGACTGCACCAGTAATAGAAGATGCCAACCAGCTAACTACCCCTTTGCTTTTGGCCAGTTTAGACACAGAAAAGGTGTTCCATCATGCCCACTGAGATTTTCTTTTTCAGGTGTTGAGAGTATACGGTTTTCTCTGCTGTTTAATTTGCTTCACAGTCTCTGTGTAGGTTCAACAGCTAAAATTAAAATGAGCTCTAAATTACCACACAACATTAGTCTGTAGAAACACAAGAGAAGGTTGCCAGCTCTTCCCACTCCTCTTTGCCTCATGTATAGAATCTTTGATGGAATACCTTAGGAACTCACCATTGAGAGGGTATAATATTGGTAAGTCAACTTACAAGATGTTATTTGACACAAATGCCTTACTTTTATTCTTACCAAACCCTGAGGTGGATTTAAGAAAAGTTTGGTAGCCTGTCGGGATGTAAAATAAATGCTACTAAAACAAAAGTTGTGAGTATATCTTATACTCCTTCTTCTTCCATAACTCAGCAATTCTAATTCTTACTTTTAGATAACAGTATGGCTTATTTGGGAGTACAGTTTCCTAGTAGAATTCAGGTTCAATAGACCTAACTTTCAAACCTATTTTTGACTAGAGAAAGGCTTTGATCAGGGTTTGGGCAGGACTGTGTTTGGAATTCTCATAGAGTTCATGCAAACTCTTGGTTCATCTTACCATTAATTCTCTATGCAGCTCAGGGAATTCCGTCCCCTAGCAATAACTGGCTCATGGCTTTTAGAAAGCTGTTGTGTGAGATGAAGGCAAACTTAGAATCTCATGGGATATTGTTTTTAACCAATGTTCATGGCTGGGATAGGATTCACATACATTGCTTTGTATATGCAGACAGTTGGATTAAAGAAAGCAAATTATTTCAGACAGTTAATGTCCAGTGGAAGAACCTTGATCTGCCTTCACCAAAAACTACACAAGGAATATCTCTAATTCTGATGTTGGAAAGAGAGGCATCTACTGTTATAAAAGATTATTTGAAGCAGGCTAAGTTAAAAGTATGTTGGAGGGAAAGGGTGTTCATTATTGGAACAAGCAACTACTGTAGACTTTTTCACCAATTTAGAGGAAAACTGAATAGATGTAAAGAATACAGTATTTGGAGTCAAATAATTATAAACAAAACCCCTATTACCTGGGCTGATTTCTCTGATACATGTCATCTAGATGTGTCTTGCAGGGAATTTTACAACATGTTAATGCGGGAAGTTAGAAATTTTAACTTGCACAAGGTTAGGTCTGATGAGTATCCTAGCTTTATTACTTGGACATTGTGTTTGGCAGACATATTGTAATAAAAGTTCTATTAGTAAAGCATATACAATATTAATTAGTGACAGATAACAACTTACAGACAAATGCAGACTAATGTGGGAGAGAGAGAATTAAAAATCCAGTCTCAGATAGGAATTGGAATGACATCTTGTTACTATAGTGATATTCCTCAAAGTCTTGAAAATGTAGGGGTTTTTTTGGCTGGCAATGTCAGTTCAGATATTTTTATACACCTGCTAGGATTTCACATATATTTCTGATGACCCCATATAATTGCTGGAGGTGTTTTGGGATAGAACCTGCAGACTAGAAACGCATATTTTGAGAATGCCCTTCGCTTTCTCAGTTTAAAGATCTTGTTAATGTAGTTGCACAATTATGGAGACCAAACATCTCTTCTTCCCAGAACTTTTTTTTATTTTACTTATTTTTTTTTTAAGAGAAATAAATGTAACAGATATAACTAAAGCACAAATTGCATCATTGAATCTTTTACTTCTCCTACCTAAAAAGTAAATTACAAAGAAGTGGAAACAGATGATGTGATGTCCTATCTCGCCTTCATTCTTAGGTTGGGTTCAGATCCGATCCTCTGATCCGACTCAGCCATATACACCAGCTAGAGATCTTTCACTAGCTCATGGCTATCCCCTATCCTGTCATGCACTACGAGAGTTCCCCAGATCTCATTTACCACTAAAACAGATCGGGTGCTCTTCTGACTGGCTCTGGCTAAGTACAATTTCTTATTCTTCTTTTTGGAAAAACTGTTTCCTCTGGTGTATTTGTTCTGGGGTAGTTTTTTTCTACTAATAACCTGGATTTACTGTTTTTTTGCGCTGCTTTGCGTTAAACTGGTGTTGGCCAAAAAAATTCTTCTTGGATATATTTATAGTTTTGAATGCTGGCTATTTCCTTTACTAGTTATGCCTTCTAAGGATTCTAAACCCTCTTGGTTTAAAATGAGAGAAATGTGGACAAAAAAATTTCCCTTACAGATGCACATACAGTTTGTGTCTATTGTTTAGGAGCCGTTCACCTCCAGGAGTCCTGTGCAATTTGTCATTCTTTCAGCCACAGGGCTTTGTTAGAATGTAAAAAAGCAAGCTGATTTTAAGAGGCCTTTTAACCTTCCCCCCCTCCCAAAGTGATTCAAGAAGGTCTGGGTACCTCAAAGCCTGCTCAATTACCTTCTCCAAAGTCTGCTAAGAGGTCTTCATCTTCCAGCACTCAGTCGGAACCATCTAAAAAACTACCTAAAGTATCCTCTCCGGATCTGAAGGCTGTCAGTTCCAAGAGGCCTTCTTCTTTGGCCCCCATCAGTCTCGCTGCCCGTGGAGTTTCAATTACGAAGCCGGTTCCCTGAACTGGAACTAGTATCTCCAACTCTCAGGTCACCATTTATTCAGACTTCTAAATCTCCTGCTCCCTCGACTCGATCTTCCAGGAAGCCTGTCTGATGATGTGGATCAGGTGGTGCAGAAACTCAGTGGTGCTTGCCAAACTGCTATTGGATCCAACCTGAGGGCTTCAGATCCAACCAAAACCTCCCTTTCTGTACCAATTCCTCCTCCGAGCCGGAATGTCCAGAGCTGATCTTGGTGGACTGTCGGAACTGAGACCTAACGCAGGCTAATTGGATCCGAACATTGCTCCGACTTTGGTTCCATCAGAACTCGAGTCTAGGAGCTGACCTTCTCCAGTCGTGTCCAGGGAGTCAGATCGGACAGTTGTCAGATCCGAACTTCCTTCTTGGGGCATCGGCTCGGGTGAGCTCAGCTACATCAGCCTCTGAGCCGTCGCTGTTGGTTACGGGAATTCCCTCTGGTTCCTCGGAGCTGGAGGTTTCCTTGGATCAGGGGCGGGGGGTCTTCGAGGTGATGAGAGTGATGTCTCCTCAGGCAGCTCCACTCTCAGGTCTGGTTATTCTTCCCCCTAAGGCACAGGTGTCTGCCTTTCTACCCTTGCATACACAAGGACACGGAGATCCTAAGCCTCAGGATGCCCCAGAGGGTGCCCCCCTCTCTTCCGAAAATTCTCAAGAGTACCCCATCGAAGAGGTCCCTCAGAAGAGGCTATGCAAGAGGAAGCATTTAGATTCCCCAGAGTCATCTGTCACTTTGGATACGGACCTCGATGATGCCGAAGGGGCCCCACAGTCACATCCTGACTATGTCTCCTGTGGAGACCTCTTGGAAATACTTAAACAGAGAAGCAGCTGAAAGTCCACCAACTCTTCAGCTGAGGAGTCTGTCTACCTGAAGACTTTTGGATCTCACCCTTCCTCCACTTGAGTGTCTCTGCCTTTCATTGAACTCATGGACTTAGTTTCTCAAAAGGCATAGGAGTCTCCAGATTCTGTGGAACCGGTTTGTCAGAGGCCAAACAAGTTTATCATATCTCAGTCGGACAAACATTTTCTGACTAAGGGAGTCCCAGTAGATGCTATTGTGTTGGCGGCAGCCACCAAGAAGGCACTCTCATAGGTGTCATCTTCTGTCCATCCACCAAGCAAGGAGTCTCGCACAATGGACAGATATGGAAAGCGCATTTTTTCTTCAACGTCATTTGCTCTTAGGTCGCTGAATTACCTGACTCATTTCTTCAGATTACAGAGAGATCTCCTGAAAGAGCTAGGAGATGCTCTCAAAAGTTCAGTAGCTGAAGGTGTGTCAGAGAAAGTTTTCTCTCTGCTCTCTACCTTAATTTCATGGTCAACTCCTCCATGAGACTGATTTCTTATGCAGCAGATGGAGCAAGCAGAGCAGTGGCTTCAGGGATTTCCCTAAGGGAGACATTCCTGGATGCGCTTGTCTGACTTTTCAGAGCCCTTTAAATCTTCCTTTGTGAATGCCCTGGTTGATGGCTCATCCCTGTTCGGGCCTAAAGTCAAGGACACACTAACTAGGTGTGAACAAGAAAGAAAGACTCTCTCTGCTGTAAGAGTCTGTTTTTCCCTGCCTACCAGACCTTACTCCAAAGGTCAGAAAGGTAGTGGGAAAATGTGAGAGCTTTCCAGGACACATATGGTGATTCTTCCCCCAGGGGCAGAGGAGGCAAGTGGTAATGGAAGGTGTCAAACTCACGCCAGAGGGGGCCTGCAGAATCAGGGAGAGTTGGGAATCCTCCTTTGGTAAGCCCTTTCAATGTTCCTGAAGGGAGGCTCGCCTGTCCATCTCTGGATGCAGTTGGGGGCTGCTTATCTTGTACCCAAGACCTGACTGATAAGTGGGCACAAAGCATCATATCCAGAGGTTACTCCATACCCCTCCTCCAAGCATAAAAAAAAAGATCCTTGACAATTCCACCCATTCAAAGGGAACAGGCAACTCTAGAAATTCAAAAGTTGGTAGACAAAAAGAGTAATCCAAATAGGATTTGGAACTTACTCAAGGTTCTTTTTAGTTCCAAAGAAAACAGGGGACTGGAGACCAATCCTGGATCTTGGCAACCTAAACAAGTCTGTAAAAAAAATAAAAGTTTTGGATGGTGACACTGCAGTCTGTACTCCTGTTTCTGGGACAAGACATTTGGACGTGGTCAGTAGACCTCCAGTATGTGTACTGCCATATAAAAATGGACAGGCAATCCAGGAGACACCTGCACTTTCGCCTGGGAGCCAGCCACTACCAGTTTCAAGCTGTGCCCTTTGGCCTCACTACAGCCTCCAGAATGGTTCACCAAGTATATGGCAGTAGTCGTGGGTCACTTGAGACGCCTAGGATTCAGAGTGGTTCCATACCTAGACGACTGGCTCCTATCTGCAACCACCAAGCATCTACTAACACAAGCGAGAGACACCACCTTGCAGCTCTGCTCTCACTTAGGGATCACAATAAACTACAAAAAATCTGCCTTTCTGCCATCTCAGTGCATGGTTTGTAGAGGAACAGAACTAGATACAATAAAAGTGATGGACAAATTTCCTCCAGAAAGGGTACGAGTTCTTCGACATCAGGTCTTGATTCTCCTTCCCAAGAAAAAAAGTACAGGCAAAGACCGTTGTCTTGGGGACCATGGCGGCAGCAATAACCTTGATTCCCCTAGCACGTCTGCATATGAGAATTCTCCAGTGGCTACTCTCCACTCAGTTGTTGATGCAAGAACTGCCCATGTCCCACAAGATATTGATAATGGAATCTTGCAAAAAAGATCTTTGCTGGTGGCTAGACTCCACTCATGTGACTTTAGGTCGATCCTTTCTTACTTCCCCAGCCATTAGCCACAGTGACCACGGATGCTTCCCAGATTGGGGGGGGGGGTGCATTATCTGGGAAAGATGGTCCAAAGCACTTGGCAGGATCATGACACCCATTTGCATGTCTGTGTCTTAGAGATGAGAGCAGTGCTTTTAGCGTTGCAAGCATGCCAAGACACTCCGGCTATGGACTATTGCTATACATACAGACATGCCAGTTGTATGGTATATAAACAAACAAGGAGGAACCAGATTTTACCCCCTTTGTCGAGAGGCCCTGACAGTATGGCACTGGGCAATCTCTTCCCAACGATTTCTGATAGCAATGCACATCCCAGGGAAATCCAACATGATTGCAGACTAACTTAGCAGAGAGATTCTGATACCTCATGAGTGGTCCCTGAAACAGGAAGTGGCGGTAAAGATTTTCCGCAAATGGGGCCAGCCTTGCTGTGACCTTTTTCCACATCCATAAACACCAAATGCAGCAGCAACTTTGCCCTGATTTCCCCCCTCCGGGGGAGTCACCAAAGGATGCACTTGTTCATGATTGGCCCGCAGGTCTCCTCTATGCTTTTCCTCCATTTCCGTTGTTACCCAAAGTTCTTCAGAAAGCCAGTGAGTTGGGAATGAACTTGATGCTCATCACCCCATACTGGCCTTGTCAAATCTGGTTCCCCTTCTTGTGGCCTCATCTCCAGGAGGAGCCTTGGATTCTGGACCCAGTTCCAGACCTCCTGACTCATGCATCAGGGATGCTCCAACCCTCCCGTCAAACTCTCAAATTGACAGCTTGGCTGCTCTGATTTCAAACATAGCCAGGCTTCCTAACCTTTCTGCGTCAGTAAAACATATCCTGATTTCATCTCATAAGAAAGATTTATAGAAGCAAAAGGAAAGGATTGTCTTTATGGGCCTTAAATAATCACATCGACCCCTTTTCTGCCCCAGTAGCTTCCATTTTTTAGTTCTTAGCAAAACTATTCAGTTGAAGGCACAGCTGCAGCTACATTTAGTTAGCAGCGATATCTAATTTCCATTTAGGTGAATTAGGCCTCAATGTAATGTCCCACAAATTTATTTTATTTATTTTAACATTTGTTAACTGGGAAAGTCCAACTTGGAATGAAGCCAATTTTTAGCGGAAGCCTGGGGAGAAACTCTATAGATGCATGTTTTGTATGCAGAGCCTTCTTTAAAGGTACCTTTCTATTAGAGACCGTCCACCACCATGGGATTTGAATTTTGTCCTATCCCATTTAATTCTTCCCCCATTCGAGCCTGCATCAACCTGCGATCTCAAATACCTGACTTGGAAAACAATTCTTTTGATAGCTATTACTTCTGCTAGAAGAGTGTCAGTGCTGCAGACATGGTCAGTAAAGCCCCCCTACATGCTTTTCCACAGAGACAGAGTATCCTTAAGAACAAACCCTTCCGTTCTACCCAAGTATGTTCAGAATCTAATTTGAACCAATCCATAGAACTACCAGTTTTCTCCCCAACTATGAGAATAAGACGGAATATATGTTGCACCAACTGGATGTACATAGACATTTATGCTTCTACTTACATAGGACAAAGGACTTCAGAAAATATGACCAATTATTTGTATCCTTTTCAGATTCAAGGAAAGGTGCTTCAGTTTCTAAAGTGACACTTTCAAAATGGCTCTCAGATTGTATAACCTTAGTTTATAAATTTCAAAACAAAGATTTGTCCCATAAAGTAAAAGGTCATTCTACAAGAGCCATTGTAAACTCTTCCGCCTTTCGGGCTAGCCTACCTATTGATACCATTTGTGCTGCAGCAACATGGGCAAAGCCACATACCTTTATCACTCATTACAAAGTCAATTTGGCCTCCAGAAACAGGGCCTCCTTTGGTTCCACAGTTCTGAAGAATATTCTCCCTTGAGCCACCCAAGAAAGATGGTGCTGGGGACGCTGTCCCAACCTGCTAAGAATGAATGCGAGATAGGACAACATCACATGAAGAAGCTATGTACTCACCATAACGTTCCGTGTGTGTTGTCCACCTCATCATCATTCTTGCATCCCACCCTCCTTTCCCCCCAGCCTTTTGCTCCTGGAAGACCAAGTTGATACAGTTGGCTACTAGTGTTCTCTGACCTTCTTGGTTGCTCTATTAAGTATTAAGCTATTTTTAGTTTTGGAATTCCTTTGTATAGCTGCAAACAAGATCTGGGGAGCACTCCTAGTGCATGATGGGATAGGGGATAGCCATGAGCTAGTGAAAGATCTTGAGCTGGTGTACAAGGCCGAGTCAGATCCGAACCCAACCTGCTAAGAATGAAGGCGAGATGGACAACACACATGGAATGTTATGGTGAGTATATAACTTCTTTTTTCCCCTGTTTTGTTGCAGCTTAAAACTCTTTTACTGTAGCTTCAGAACTGGAAATGGATACATTCAAAGCTCCCATATGTAAACAAACAGTAGGAAAATGAAATATATTAAATAGTTGGCTTAATGCGTGATATATGAATTAGACACACCTTGCAGATTTGTAATCTTTAAGATTTTGAATGGAATGAGACGTAGCTGATGTCCAGCTTTAAATAAGATTTTATTAACTGTATAGCTAGCTCATTGTGTTTTTTGGTTTTTTGTTCTGTTTTTCTATTTGATCAGAAAACAGATTGGTTTATCTATTTTAAGAAGAGTTGATGTCCTTCTATTCATACACTGCAGTATTCATAACATGAGGGAGTCCACCCCCGGCTGACTCGTATGTCCAGCCTGTGTACAAAAGTCTGTCGTCCCTGTGAGGTATGTGCAACGTCACACAGAATCCAAAACGTACGTCTGTCATAAATTGACGTTTGATATATAAAAGATGTCGGCACGTACCAGACCTCAGAACTTTTCTGCCCCTATCTGATAGTCTCCTCCAGTCGTCGATCATCAGACAAGTTGTGAACCTTGGTTCAGATAAGTACCCCATTGGGTTTTTTCATTACAATCTTTGGCTACTGTGTATTGTTTTGATTACATGTCGGCTAGGAAGGGCAAGTGTCGTCATTGTGGAAGGCAGATGTCACATAAGGACTCTCACGACCTTTGTTTATTTTGCTTAGACCCAGATCATGACCATACTACCTGTGCTATTTGTAAGGCCTTTGTACCCAAGACCCTACGTAGTCACTTAGCTTTTTTTAACTTGTACCTGGAAAATCAGCATCTTAAGTCTCGCACATGACATGGAAGCTGTCACGCCGTTCAGCCAAGCCGGAAGCTAAGAAGGCCAAGAAGCCTAGGCCTGATTTACCTGCTGCTCCCTCTGTTCTGGACGTCTCTCCCGAGGCCAATGTTGTCCTGGAGACTGTTCCGGAGTTTGTAGACACTCCTTTGATGGGTACCAGTGTGGATGCCGTGAAGGACTCTTATCAGCACATCCTCAAGGGAAATGCAGGCGCCCGACTCGGGCATAGGGGGGGATCCACGGCTGGTTGTGACCGAAGGCCCATGTGGTATTACCAAAGTCTATAGTGTGAGAGGATGTTCCTACTGATATTATGGAGAGAAGGCTGATGTCTGGCCCATCTACTTTCCACCACTTGGAGGCTTCCAAAAAGAAAACAAATTAAGACAAAACATGTTTCTCCAGCCCCTCAGGAACAGCCTGTGGATTGGCAGGCCTTCTCCCAAGGCCTGTTCAATGCTTTTATGGCTTTGTGATGGTCCTCAGCTGTCTCTCTCCCTTCTCCTTCTATTCCTTTCTTTACTCCTCAAAAGAGGACTTCAGGGGAGTTTTCCTCAGATGATGAGGAATCCTCAGGGGATGAATTTTTGGCTTATTCAGCCCAGATTTCTTCTCCTTTGGGTTATGCCTCCCCAGAAGAGGAATCTAATGGCACTGATTCCCCAGGGGGAGGATGTCTTATTTGGGGAAACAATTCTTAAGAAGGAGGAGTTTTTCAAGTGGGTTGGTTGTCAGGTATCAGACGTCCAAAAAAAGGCACTATGACTTGCTTCAGATGGACTCCCTTCCCCATCTGCCATACCTCATGTTCTGCCAGCCTTCCAAGATGCCATTGTTGCTGCTTCTCCGTGCCCAGATTCTCAGCCTCCAGCCCCTAAAAGACCAGATAGATTTTATAAAGTGCTGGAGGACTCCAAATTCCTATTCAAATATCTCTCTGCAGACCCTGCTTCCATTTCAGTTTCTGCAGGCAGAGCATCCAAGATGCTACCTTCCACTTCCCTGCTCCCCTCAGAAAAGGAGAGTAAGATCATAGAGAGAATAGGGGAAAAATGTTTATACTTCAGCAACTCTTGGCTTTCTGGGCCATTAACTATTAGGACCCATGTGGCCAAATATTCTTTGGCCCTTCTTACGGATGCTGGTAAACTACTCTCTGAGCTTCCTGACTCTCCCACTAAGGCTAAGCTTTTCTCCATCCTTAACTCCTCAGCTCAGGTTACACAGCATTCTATAAAGTGTAGCTATAATGCTGTGGAGGCATCAGCTAGAGAGGCTGCATCTGGGTCAGTCCTGAGGAGGTATTCTTGGCTCAGGCTCCAACTTTTGCATGATGACATTAAGGCAAAAATCATGGATGCCCCCTGGACAACAAGGCCTTGTTTGGTACCTCAGCTGCAGATCTTTTCAAGTCTGTTCAGGAGAATGGCAAAGAGCTGCAAGACCTGAAGCATATCTTTGTTTCCTCGGTACCCAGGTTCCAGAGAAACTCCCCTACCAAGACCATCTTTGTTAGAAAGTCTGTAAAGCCCCAATCTTCCAAAGATAAGAGGGATTCCAGGAAACAATTTTCCACTAACTACCTATTCTACTAACAACCTGTTCTACTCCCACACAGAAGCAGACTTTTCAGGCTAAGCCAGGTAGTCTGTGACTATCCGCCTCCTGAGCTATCAACATCTCTGTCCCTTCGCCTCTCTCTCCCTGCTTGAAAACAGATAACTCAGGACTCTTGGGTCCTATCCATCATCCTGCAAGGATACTTTATGGTGTGGAAGACTCCTCCCCCATTCAGGGGTATTCCATAACCTCCAAAATAACAAGTAGAACTTTTTCCCCAAGTCATTTAAAACCTCCTTCCTCAGGGGACTATTCAGGTGGTGCCCCCCCCCCCAAGAAGAAAAAGGGTTGTACTCCAGGATGTTCCTGGTACCCAGGAAGGATGGTCCTTAGAGAACCATTCTAGACATTTCCCATCTAAATACCTTTCTGAAGGTTCTCACCTTTTGTATGTAACCTTACTTTTACCCTTCCTTTTATCCTTCCTCAGGTCTTCATGGTGTCACTGGACATCAGTGATGCCTATCTTCATATTCCCACTCATCGGCTGTTCAGGAGGTTTCTTCACTTTGCTATTGCTTCATCAGATTTTCATTTCTATGCCTTGCCCTTTTTATTGACTATGCCCCCAAGGTTGTTCACAAAATGCTTAGCTCCTGTCTTAGCCTTCTGCTGGCTACAGGGTGTACAGATCGTTCCATACCTAGATGACCTTCTCCTCCAAGCTGAGACAACATACATCCTTCAGGAGAACCTCTCCTTCACATTGCCACTGTTAGGGAGTCTAGGGTTCACAATCAGTTACCAAAAATCTTCTCTGGTCCCTTCCCAAGATCACATCTTTCTTGGCTGCAGGATCCAGTCAGACAGGATGTTGGCTTTGTTACCCCCAGAAAAGGTCCTGTCCCTCACCTCCTACTTCCAGGACCTCTTGCTTCCACAATCTCTGACTGCCATGGAGTTTCTTCGCCTCCTGGGGTTCATGGCTTCCACAATTCCTATGCCCCCTTTAGCCAAGTTGCTCATGCGGAAATTCCAGTGTTTTTTGAGAACAGTATGGGTACAACACTCACCCTCTGGAGTTTATCCCACTCCTGCCTTGCCTGAAAAAGGAATTACACTGGTGGATCCAACAGGTGGCAACGAATCCAGGTTTACCCTTGCAACCACCTCCTCCCACTCAGGAGCTCTATATGGATGCTTCAGACAAGAGATGGGGAGCAACATTGGACTGATGGAGGGTCAGAGGTGTCTGGTCTCCATCCCAGAAAAGGGAGCACATCAATATAAAAGCAGTGAGGGCCCTGATCTTCACTGTACAAATCTTCAAACCTCATCTTGCCCCAGGGGTTTTAAGATGCTATACAGACAATACAACAGTTCTCTGGTATGTCAACAAACAGGAAGGGACAAAGTCCTACCTCCTGTGCAGACTGACTTTGCAGGCCTGAGAATTAGCTATCCAGAGTCAACTTTCCTCCAGGCAGGTTATATTAGAATGTGGTGGCAGACACACTGAGTAGGTCCATGACTCAATCCCACGAATGGATGCTAGATAGGGATGTGTTTCTGGACATGGTCCATTGATGGGGTATACCTCAAATAAATCTCATTGCCTCTTGCATGTACAGGCAACTTCCCAAGTTTTGTGCCAGGGTCCCAGGATGTTTCTGTATGCATTCCCCCCTTCCCACATCTTCAAAAGGTCCTGTTGAAAATCTATCAGGAGCTTATAAAAACCTTGCTGGTGACTCGCTTTTGGCCAAGACTGTATTGGTTCCCCCATCTTCTGAATTTAACCAAGGGCAATCACCAGAAGTTACTCCACAGAATGGATCTACTCACACAAGAAAAGGGAACTTTATCCACAGATGTCAACTCCACAACTGACCCTGTAGGGGATAGAGGTTTCCCATCAGACATCATTTTTCTGAGGCTGTGCTACAAGTTCTGCAGAAGGCCAGAAAACCCACAACTAGGAAATCCTATGTTTCCAAATGGAAAAGGTTTTCTATCTGGTGTCTTAAAAAGGATTTACCACCATTGCTAATGGATGTTCCAGTGGTCATGTCCTACCTATGTAAACTACTGAAGAGTGAGCTGTCATACTCTTCGGTAAAAGCTCTTCTTTCTGCTATCTCTGCTTGTCTGCCTATGTCTCCCCCTTTAGCTTCCAAGTTGAAAGTTAAACTTTTCTTAAAAGGCGTCCTTCACATCAGACCACCAAGGAAACGAATCTCTCCTCCTTGGGATCTCAACTTTGTCTTGAAAAACTTACCCTGGCCCCTTGTGAGCCAGCAAGTTCTGCATCCATGCAACCTACACTTGGAAAACAGTCTTTCTTGTGGCATTTACTTCTGCTAGAAGGGTGTCGGAGTTACAAGCTCTTATGTCCTGTTCCCCCTTCATGATTTTCCACAGGGAAAGTGTTTCCCTACACACCAACCCCACCTTTATGCCCAAGGTGGTTAATGAGTTATCTCTCAGTCAGTCCAATCTTTTTCCCTTCTCCTCAGTTCTCTAGCAAGAGGTTCCTACACACTTTAGATCTTGCACAAGCAACTCCAGTATTACTTGGATAAAACCAAACCAATTTGGAAATCTGACCACCTGTTTGTTTCGTATCACTTAAGGGCCCTGGGCCAGGCTGTTTCCAAGCAGACTATTTCCACGTGGATTTCCAGAACTATTTCTTTCTGTTATGTAGTTCATGGAAGACTCTACCCTCACCTATTACGACGCATTCCACTAGAGCAGTATCTTCCTCAGGTGCCTTCTTTAAAGGCCTGGACATTTCCTCTATCCTGGAAGCAGCTTCCTGGTCTTCTGTTCATACTTTCATGAAACATTGTAAACTTGATGGCATTCCCAGGTTCAGAGCTGTGTTTGCCAGAGCTGTTCTGCATGAGTTTGTGGAGAATGTTTCTGCTCCTCTGCCCAATTCTTCTGCATGAGCTTTGGTACTCTCTCTCTCTCTCATGCTTTGAATACTGCAGCACATGAATAGGAGGACATAGAATAGTTGTGTTAAATCTTACCATAACTATAGATGTCCTTCTCTTCTATATGTGGCAGTATTACTTTCCCCTCCTACCTTCCCATCGATGCTTGCCTGTCTTCTTTTGGCATATTTTCCTCACCTTGGATCAGGCTGGTGCCTTTTGCAGCATTCAGTTATGAGGTCTGGTACATGCTGACATCCATTTTATACTCTGCGTCATGTACGACCAACATACGTTTTGGAGTCTGTGCAATGTCGCACATACCTCACAGTAGTGATAGACACTGCCCGGACGTACAAGTAAGCCAGAGGTGGATTCCCTCATGTTATAAATACTGCAGCATATAGAAGAGTAGGACATGTGAGATTTTACGCAGCTATTCTTTTATACTTATAATGTCTTTTATTTTGTACAAAGATTCTGTTGATGTTCATTGTAACTGAGTTTTAATACAGGCTTAAATTGAAAATAAAAGGGAAAAAAACACCCTCATTTTATACCCATAAATGTCCTTTGTAGAATCATTTGATTGGAAGCGTACCAAAAACATACAATAAATTGAGTAAACTTCTTTATAATTAAAATAAAATACAACAGAATAAGTAATGAAATAAAACTCAAATTGTAATCCTTTGTGCTCTGCCTATTGTTCACTCTGTTAGGAACATCCAGGGGGGCTGACTGGGAAAATGATATTGAGATTCAGGAGTTATTCTGGAATCTTAGATTGAATGGCGCTCAGAAGCCTGGTTTGAATGAATGTAGTATTTCAGTTAATTGTTTCAAAAGAATCATGCTTATATTTTAGAAGTACTATTTTACACTTGCTTGTTCTATTATATATATATATATATATATATATATATATATATATATATATTTTTTTTTTTTTTTTTTTTTAATTAGAGAGATCTAATATATGTTTTCGTATGTTTATCAAGTCTACCAAAGCCATTGTTTGATTCTGAGTAAGAAGGACTTGATTATGCCTCTCAACTTCCTTCCCTTGAGTTTGAGTCACAGGCTAATGACACTTTATTCACAGATTCCCCTAATGAGGAAATGTCCTTTGGGCACACTATTGATACCCTAACATTTAAAGTCATCTTTCAGTTTAACATTTCTGACTCCCAGAAAAGGTACTGTGAACTTCTGAGCATTTAAACTCTTAAGCCTGTTGTCAATCCCACCAGTTTTGGGGCACTAGAACTCATATTTTCAGCTGCTTTTGCCGCCCCCCCCCGATTTCTAGCATCTGGCTCCTATGAAGCATGATAGGTTTTACAGAATTCCTGTTACTCATGAGTATCTTTTCAAAAATTCCACTGCTGCTCCTGCTGCCATTTCTCTGGACCCTGACAAAGGAACTAGAGTCTTACCGTCCTGTAACCTCATTCCTAATGATAAGGACATCAGAGCTTTTAACAGGTGTGGGAAAAAAGTTACGCATCTGCTACCTTGGATTTTAGGTCTGTCATTTGCCAAACCACATTACCAAGTTTCTTCTATCTATTCCGGACAGCATGAGACAAACTATAACAAATATTCCTAATTCTGATGTGAAGTCTGATTTAATGGACGTCTGAATTCTGCCTCTTAGGTAGCTAAGCATATTGGCAATGGTGGCTATAATGCTGTAGATTCTGCCTCAAGGGCAGCTGTTGTGTTGGCACTGTTATGGGAATGTATGTTTGGTTAAAATTGCAGTTCTTCTCAGAGGATGTTAAAGCAGAATTGTTAAATGACCTTTTAGATAATGACTCGTTCTTCAGAAATGCTGCTGTTGAAAATTTTAGAAAAGTTAGAAGAAAGAGGGAAGTTCAGACAAGGAGTTAAATAGCCCTTCTTAGCTTTAATTCCCAAGTTTGAAGATCTAATCCAGGGACCTTTTTTCATAAACCTCTCAAATCTGGTCAGCAGAAATCTGGAAAAGAACAGCTTAAAATAAAATAGTAAGGGGACTCCAAAAGAAAACCTAATGGATTTCAGAGCTCCAAACACTCAAAGAAAAATCATGTAAATACCCTTGCCAAATAGACGGCTTACCCACCCACCCTGGCCTTCTTCTTAAAATTACAGGGAACCTATCTTTTTGTGTAGACTGGCCACAATTGTCTGGGACTTGGCTACTCAGCACAACATATTCCTTCAGGCAACTTACATCACCTCTGAGCATAATACAGTGGAGAAGATCCAGCAGATACCCTCACAAGTGGGTGTTATACTGGGATGTCCTCCTGCAAATAGTCCACCAGTGAGGAATCTCTTCGATAGATGCGTTTGCCTCCAAACTCAAAAGAGAACTGAAGAAGTTCTGCTACAGAACACCTTGCAAAGAGGTCTGGAAGACAAATACTTTTTCTCTTCCCTGGAAAAGGATGCTTCTTTACACATTCCCCCTTTCCTGTCTTTTCCAAAGTTTTTCAAAAGATTAGGAGTGACTTATCAAATATGCTGTTGGTAAATCATTTTTGGCACAGAGAATGCTGTTTTAACATTGTTGTGCAATTGGCCAAGTCAGTCACCAGAAACATCCTCACAGAGAAGACTTGCTCCAGAGGACCATGCATCTGTAATTCATTCAAAATCTGACCCTAAACATATGGTATTTTTTTATTCCTTTCAGGCACATTTTTTTGAGGATGTGCAGTAGGCATTGAAAGAGGCAATGTAAACTTCTGCTAGGAAATCTTAATTATCCAAATGGAAAAGGATTTTCTCTCTGTTGCCAAAACAGTGGACAGGATGCATCTCAAGTGGAGGGCACCCTGATTCTTCAACACCTGTGTGAATTGTTAAGTTCTGATCTAGTTATTCTACTGAAGTAAAGATGCATCTTTTGGACAGTTCATCATGTTTGCCACCGAATCCCCATTTATCTTCTGTGTTTCAAGTCAAACAGTTTCTAAAGTGAATTTTGTATATTGGATAACCAAGAAAAAAGGTGGCTCCTGCTTGGGATTTCAAGTCCCACAGGTGGTAAGCTAACTCAACTTCCCTTTGATTCTCCAGCTGGCTCTTCTCTAAAATTCTTAACTTTGAGGATTATATTGCAGGTAGCCCTTTCTTCAGTTGGACAGGTGTCTGAATTGCAGAACTTTATATCTGTACAGTTTTTCTTGTTTTTTTTTTTCACAAGGACAGAGTGAATCATAAAGTCAATCCCTTCCTTTATGGCTGAAGTAATTCTTGATCTTACACTAGTCAAACCATCCTGTTCACTGCCTTTTATCATAATCCACAATATAGTGGATAGAGAGAATTCTTCACTGCCTTGATCATTTATAGCCAGTGATTTATTTTTTAACAAAACTATTAGGAAAACTAATCAGCTTTTGTGGAAAGAAGGGACAGCCTGGTTCTAAACAAACTATTTTGAGAGAGTTTTCTATTTCACTTTGTCTGGTATTCCAGGCATAGCAAAAATCCTAGGAATGTAAAGGCTCATTCTAGCAGGGAAAATGCTACCCGTTTGTGGACTGTAGATCTGTTTTGGAAGCAGTTACTGGTTCTCTGTTCACACATTTCCTAATTGTTAGAAACTAGATGATATTAAGTTGTCAATCTCGCCTTCATTCTTGCTGGATGGGTTCGGAGTCGATCCTCGGCTCCGACTCAGCACTTGCTAAGCTCGAGAATCACTTTTACCAGCTCGAGGCAGCCCTATATCCCATGATGCAAGGCGGTAATTACCCAGATCTCGTTTGCCGCTTCACTCATGAGGTCACCTTCTTTACCAGCTCCTGGTAAGTGAACTTTCTTTACATTTTCAAAGAGATTCAACCACCATAGTTTTAAAATTTTTACTCCCTGTTAAAGTTAGTTATTCCTGATTCACTTGGACCCTATTCCAGTTAGTTCCTCGACCCCTTTTTATAATTTTTCTGTCAGTCAGGCTTTAGGCCTTCCCATCCAATTTTTTCCTGTCAGGATTTTTTGTGTAGGTGTGTCTGTGCTTTGCTTTAATTACAATAACTAAGGACTGAGTGTGTTAGTGTCCTACTAGGTCATGTCAAAAGACACTAGGGTCTCAGGTTTTAAGAAGTGTGACTCGTGCTGTCAGAAGATGTCTCTGACAGACGGTCACACTTCTTGTATTTATTGTCTGGGACCCCTACACCTGCAGGACTCCTGTGCTATTTGTCATTCTTTCAGCCAGAGAGTCCTGCAGGAGCGTAGAAATAAGTTGATCCTCAGGGGTCTCCTTAAGCCTGAGAGCTCCCCGGCTAAGGTCGGTTCCGGGAAGCCCTCTAAGCCACCCAAGACCCATACTTCGGTGTCCCAAGTCTGTGGCCTTGGTTCCGACTCCTCCAGAGTCGATATCGGCTCCGTCTGGAGCCGATCCTGCCTCCTTGGAAGTTTCTGTTTCGGCGCAGATCGACACCGATATCCTGGCTTCGGCACCCGTGTCGGCTCCGGCTGGAGCCGATACCCTAGCTTCGAAGCATGTTTCGGCTCCGGCTGGAGCCGAGACCTCTCTACCTCAGCTCGGAGCCGACAAGCTGTCAGCTCCAACTGGGACCAAAGGTTCGTCGGCTCCGATGGCTCCGTCGAGGAAGAGGTCTAGATCTCCTTCACTGGAGTCTATCCACTCGGCTCTGGCCTCCCCCTTACTTTCGGAACGGAGCCATCGGAGCCGATCGTCAAGGTCTTCCAGGCTCTCAGACCATGATTTGGAGAGAGTGGTGAGTAGACTACTAAAATCACAGGAATTGGCCCAGATGCTCCATAGCCCGTCTCAGCAGACGACCGCTATTCCACACCCTCCTGAGATTCCTCCTTCGACTCTCCTCCAGAGCTCGGAGCCGGAGATTATTGGTACCGTGACTGTTGCGGCTTTGGAGCCGATACCACACCTTTCGGCTCCGTCGTCTTCGACTCCTATCTCCTCCTCGAGACTGTCCTTGGAGGGATCCGGTCGTCGGGCTTCCATGGTCAGTTCCGAGGGGGCGAGTGGCATCGGACCCTTGTCCAACCCCGCTTTCCCTCTCAGGGCTTCGGCCTTGGTGAGCTCGGCGCCGACATCTGCTTCGGAGTCTTCCTTTTCGGTGGGGCCGGGGGTCCCCGTTTCTTCGGAGCGGGGTCTCACGGCCCTCCCTGGGAGGGGAGCCTTCGAGGTGATGAGGATTGTGCTAGCCCCCGAGCTTAGTCAGCAGTCGGTTCCTTTAGCTCCTCCCTCTACGGTGTCTGTAGATGTCTCTTCCCACTCTCTTGCTCCCGGACCCAGAGATCCATCGCCCCAGGTTTCCCCACTGGGAAGAACTTCCTCTTCCGAGGTTTCTCCTGATCCTTCAGGAGAGCCCCCGCGTAAGAGGACCTGCAAGAGGAAGCACTTAGACTCCCCTGAGTCTACGACATCAGATACCGACTTGGATGAGTCGGAGGGGTCCCCAAGATCCCCCTCTGAGGATGTCTCCTTTTCAGACATCCTAGAACTCCTAAAACAGAGGGGAAACCGGCCCTCCATTAATCCCTCCGAGGATGAGTCGGTATACCTGGAGGCTTTTGGATCTCGACCCTCCACCTCCTGGGTGTCTCCGCCTTTCGACCCCCTCATGGAGGTGATAGCTCGAAAGGCGTGGGCATCTCCTGATTCTGTGGAATCAGTCCCCAGGAGGCCTTCTAAATTTATCACGGCCCCCACTGAGAAACAGTTTCTTACGAAAGGTGTTCCAGTTGATGCCATGGTGGTGGCAGCCGCCACCAAAAAGGAACTTGCAGATCCTTCCGTACCAGTCCATCCTCCTGACAAGGAGTCTAGGACCATGGACAGGTATGGTAAGCGGATGTTTTCCTCAGCGACCTTTGCTATGCGTTCGCTGAATTATTTATGTCACTTCACCCGACTTCAAAGAGACATCCTCAAAGAATTGGGTGAGGTAGTACAGGATCAGTCAGCTGCTGGGGCTCAAGAGAAGATTGCCTCTCAGCTTGGAATCCTAAATTCCATCACTAACTCCTCCATGCGGGTCATTTCTTATGCAGCCGATGGGGCGAGTAGAGCCGCAGGAACAGGAGTGGCTCTTAGACGTCAGTCCTGGATGCGGCTTTGCAATTTCGCAGACCCCTTTAAGGCGTCCTTCACAAATTCTCCCTTTGATGGCACTACTTTGTTTGGGCCTCAGGTGAAGGACACATTAACCAGGTGCGAACAAGATGGCAAGACTCTTTCTGCCGTAGGAGTCCGTTTCTCCACCCCTTCTAGACCTTACCCCAAAGGTCAGAAGGGAGGGAAGATGTGGTTCCGAAAATCTCAGGGAGTCATGCCTGACGCACGTGGTCAATTTACCCCCAGAGGCAGAGGGGGTAATAACAACAGACGCCTCCCTAGGGGCAGAGGAGGTCCGCAGAACCAGGGCAGCAGAGAGCCTCTCTCTGACAAGCCCTTCCAGCATCCCTGAGGTGTTGCCCGACTGCCCACCCTTGGAGGCAGTCGGGGGGAGATTGTCGCTGTACCCAGAAGCCTGGCTTTCCCTCTCTCAAGACAGATGGGTACAGTCGATCATATCCGAGGGTTACAAAATCCCCTTCGAGGAAAGCCGCTTCCCTCAAAAAGGTTCCCTTCCAGATGTTCCACCCGGTCTAAGGGAGATTGCGAAGCTAGAGGTATCAAAGCTTCTAAGAAAAAGGGCCATCCAACCAGTTCCAACAGATCAATTAGAGTCCGGAATCTACTCAAGGTTTTTTTTTGGTTCCCAAAAAGACGGGAGACTGGAGACCAATATTAGACCTCAGCAGACTGAACAAGTCTGTCAAAAAGACAAGATTTCGGATAGTCACACTTCAATCGATTTTGCCCTTCCTGGGCAAAAACAACTGGATGTGCTCCATAGACCTTCAGGATGCGTACTATCACATAAAAATCCACAGATGCTCCAGAAGGTTTCTCTGCTTTCGGCTGGGGACCAGTCATTTTCAATTCAGAGCCCTGCCCTTTGGTCTCTCTACAGCCCCCAGAGTGTTCACCAAATGCATGGCAGCGGTCACGGCTCACCTGAGACGTCAAGGATTCCAGGTGTTTCCGTATCTCAACGACTGGCTCCTCTCAGCCACCACCAGGCATCAACTTCTCCAAGCCAGAGATTATACTCTACGTCTCTGCGGTCAGTTAGGAATTTCGGTCAACTTCCAAAAGTCTTCCTTATCGCCCTGCCAATCTATTGCCTTTATAGGCGCAAATCTAGACACTATTCAGATGTCAGCAAACCTAACAAGTCAAAGAATCCTAGATATCCAAAACCACATTCGGATCATCCTATCCAGCAAAAGGGTACAAGCCAGGTTGGTCCTGAAAGTGCTGGGCCTCATGGCAGCTGCCATCACACTTCTCCCTCTGGCCCGTTTTTACATGCGCCTCCTACAATGGATGTTGTTCACCCAATGGTCCTTCCAGCAGCTTCCCATGCGTCACAAGATCCTGGTGACACAAACCTGCAAGAGCCATCTATCCTGGTGGATTTCTTCTCCCCTAGTCCATCAGGGAAGACCATTTGTCCCCCCGGCCCTGGTAGCCATGGTCACTTCGGATGCCTCCCTGATCGGGTGGGGGGGGCATTATCAGGGCAGGATGGTTCATGGCACGTGGCAACCGTTCGAATACCACCTGCACATAAATGTCCTAGAGATGAGAGCAGTGCTTTTAACGTTGCAAGCCCTCAACGACTTTCTTCCCTTAGGAACTATTGCAGTTCACACGGACAACATGTCCGTGGTGTGGTACATCAACAAGCAGGGCGGAACCAAGTCCTATCCCTTGTGTCGAGAAGCTCTCAGACTTTGGCAATGGGCAATCTCCTCTCATCGGTTTCTGGTAGCAACGCATAATCCCCGGGAAAACCAACATAATAGCGGACAGATTGAGCAGAGCTATACTCATGCCTCACGAGTGGTCTCTCAAGCAATCCATAGTGGAGGAGATTTTTCAGAAGTGGGGACGCCCATGATGCGATCTTTTTGCTACACCCCAAAACAGCAAATGCCCACACTTCTTCTCTCTCTTTCCACTTCCGGGCCATCCCCCCAGAGACGCTCTTACCCAAGATTGGCCCCGGGGACTTCTTTATGCTTTTTCCCCCCTTTCCGTTGATACCTCAAGTACTCCAAAAAGCTACCGTCTTGAGAGCCAAAATGATTCTCATTGCCCCTTACTGGCCTCGACAAATTTGGTTCCCGTTCCTTCATCGCCATCTCATGGTGCAGCCTTGGCATCTGGATCCAATTCCAGATCTTCTGACCCGCCAGTCGGGTCAACTGCACCGATCAATTCGTTCCCTCAACCTCACTGCTTGGTTGCTCCACTTCCTTCCTTAACCAGGATTCCTATGATCTCTAACTCCGTTAGAGATATAATAGTAGCTTCTCTAAAGTCCTCTACCAGGAGGATTTACTCTAGTAAGTGGAAACGTTTCTCTTTTTGGGCAAAGTCTAAGAACATAGATCCTTTTACTGCCCCTATTCAATCGGTCTTGGACTTTCTTGCTGAAATTTTTTGCTCCGGTTCTTCTGCTTCCACAGTTAAGGTCCAGTTGGCAGCAATCTCTAATTTCCATGTCGGATTTGCAGACCACAATATCATGTCTCACAAACTTTGTAAAGCTTTTCTCAAAGGGGTGTTCCTTCTTAAGCCCCCTGTTAGAGATCCTCCACCACAGTGGGATCTAAATCTAGTGCTGGCATCCTTGATACTTCCCCTTTTCGAACCGGCTGCTACATGCTCATTAAAATGTCTTTCTTGGAAGACTCTCTTTCTAGTTGCTATTACTTCGGTTAGGAGAGTGTTGGAACTACATGTCCTCTGTGTTCGTCCCCCTTACTTGGTCTTCCACAAGGATAGAGTGTCCTTAAGAACCAATCCATCCTTTTTGCCCAAGGTTGCTTCTAAAACAAATTTAAATCAATCCATTGACCTTCCTGTATTTTTTCCCAATTATTCTAACAGGGCAGAACAAAAACTGCATTGCCTAGATGTTCATCGCCAACTCAGATATTATTTGGACAGAACAAAGCAATTTAGGAAATCTGATCAGCTTTTTCTTTCCTATGTTGAAAATAGGAAAGGTCTTCCTGTTTATAAAGTAACCTTATCCAGATGGCTATCGTCCACCATTTCTGACATTTATCAGCTGAGGGGCAAACAGCTGATCTCAAAACCTAAAGTGCATTCCACTAGAGGTCTAGCCACATCTACAGCTTTTCAGGCTAGACTACCCTTGGACACTATTTGTGCAGCAGCCACTTGGGCCACTCCTCATACCTTTGTTTCTCATTACAAATTGGATTTGGCCTCCAGGGACAGGGCAAGTTTTGGTTCCACAGTTCTCAAGAGTCTGTTTCATTGAGCCACCCAGGATAGGGGTGCTAGGGACGCGGTCCCATCCAGCAAGAATGAAGGCGAGATTGACAACTTAACATTTAGAAGTTATGTACCTACCATAACGTTCCATGTTAGTTGTCTTCTTTCGCCTTCTTTCTTGCGTCCCTCCCTCCTGTCCCCCTAGCCTGGACAGACCTTGTTTTCCCCTTCTCCGGGAGATTGTTCTCCCTCGGACACCAGTTAGCTCGGGATCTCTGTTACCTGGTTCTTCTTACAGTCTTCTAGGTTAATTATTCGGCTTTCCTTGTGGAAAGATTGCAGGCAATTTTCCTCTAGATACCAAACGAGATCTGGGTAATTACCGCCTTGCATCATGGGATATAGGGCTGCCTCGAGCTGGTAAAAGTGATTCTCGAGCTTAGCAAGTGCCGAGTCGGAGCCAAGGATCGGCTCCGAACTCATCCAGCAAGAAAGAAGGCGAGAGAAGACAACTAACATGGAACGTTATGGTAGGTACATAACTTCTAATTTTCTCTACAGCCAGGACTGCATTCACTAGGGCTGTTCTACAGGTAATTCTGTACACCAGTTCAGCTCTATCCACCCTCTCTTTTTGAACTGTGGCATCTGTCCCATGTGCGATGAACACTGTAAAGGTAATCTTATGAAGAACATAGTAGTTATGTAGGAAACATAAACAGTAAATCTTGAAATAGATCATAGTTTCAGTACATATAGCCTCCTTCCACCCCCCCCAAATATTCTCCTTTTTTGGTCAGGGTGCTGTCCTTACTTATGTTACCCCCTCCAAGTATTCTGTTGTAGGCCTTTGCTTAGAGCTGTGGGCTTAAGCCTTCTGTTTAAGGGACATGACTGTACATCCTTACACAAGCTCATCAGATTATGCTTAGGACTGGCATACAGCATGTGAAGAAGGAGCCTGAGCTTTTTAGACCGACCGGATGTACAGTTATCCTGGATAAGTCCATTATGTGATGAACACTGCAACAGTGATCTCTTCAAACAAATACTGTTATAAGTTTCATACACAACAATACTTTTTTCCTTGTTGTTGGTGTTACATTCTTTTTACTATGATGGATGTGTTTTTGATATTTATTGCAATAATGATCATTGGGTTTCTTTCTGTCTGTTATTTTATGGCTAAGTTTTCAAAAAATAGGTCAGTTACACTAGCAGTTCATCTGACAGCACTGACAGTTATGCCTGTAAGCTATTAACAAACTGTTTCCTGTAATCCATAGCTTGATTCCTTCAGCTTCTATTGTTGCTGAATTACCCTGAGCAAGTCACTTAACCAGACAGTGCTCTTAGGTTGCCCCTGAAAAGGGTCACATGTCCAGTGAGCTTAACTGCTTTAAAAAAAAAAAAAAAAAAAAAAAAAAAAAAGTGTATTTAGGTATTGAAAATTTGGGCACTGTTGCTGGACAACCTTAAACTGAGCAAGTCAGATGATATTGTCACAGGTAATCATCCCTCAAAACTGTTTTTCCCAGTCTTTTCTCCTTCAAGAGGGCATCCAGGTTGCTTGGAAGCAGTTACGTCTTTTACCAGTTGGGCACTGTTGCTGGACAACCTTAAACTGAGCAAGTCAGATGATATTGTCACAGGTAATCATCCCTCAAAACTGTTTTTCCCAGTCTTTTCTCCTTCAAGAGGGCATCCAGGTTGCTTGGAAGCAGTTACGTCTTTTACCAGCTGAAAGCTATCAGTGCTTTGTGATAATTACCAACTAAACTAAGAAGTTACTTCTATCTTCTGCTTATTAAGATGTTATGTGATCCTATCTCGCCTACATTCTGACTGATGGGTTCGGAGCCGATCCCTCGGCTCCGACTCGGCACGCTTATGCCAAAGAGCGAAGTCTCTTATTGGCTGAGCTTACTATATCCCAGGATGCACCACTACCAGTCCCCCAGATCTCGTTTGCCGCTAACCTGCGAAGACGTGGTCTCGAGCTGGCTGAGCTGAGTAGTAATTTTTACTAACTTTTTTTCTGTCAGAATTTTGCTGTTCTTGTCATAAAAAGCTGTTTTAACGGCTATTCTTCACTTTTGTGTGTGTTTGGAGTTTGTGAGAAGACTTTGTTGTGTGATTGCGCGTTGATTTTGATTTTAGGCCTCCTTCATCTTAGGGCCTTCCCAGTCAGTCAACCCCCTTAAACCTTAGAGGGTTTCAAAGTACCCTTTAGTTATTTGTTACGGTTTTCTTTACCTAACGGCAACTGTAAACCTATTATTAGGTAGTGTCAGTAAAACAGAAAGTCAGTGGATAGTTCCTTTCTGTCAGGGATTACTGATTTTTTTGTTGCTATAATGTCTCAGAATCCTAGGCCTTCGGGCTTTAAAAAATGCACCAAATGTAATTTCAAGATGTCCATCACAGACGATCACTCGCTCTGTGTGTATTGTTTGGGTGCAAAACATTTACAAGAGTCATGCAGTGTGTGTCACGCTTTTTCCTCAAGGGTCCTCCAGGAGAGGAAGAATAAACTTATTCTTAAAGGGTTAATAAAACCTTCCTTTGAAGAAGCTCTGGCATCATCTCCTTCTCCAACTAAAAAGAAAAGGGTGTCTGCTCCGACCAGTCCATCGGATCCGACCGCCAAAAGACATAGGCAGGCTTCTCCTTCGGCTCCAAGGACTTCGGAGCCGAGGGCGGAACGGTCTGCCTCGATGCCACCAGTCTCGACTCCTCTGGCTTCGGAGCCGATGGCTGGGGCATCGAGGCGGGTCACCTCGGCTCCACTGGTCTCGGAGCCGACAAGGTTGCCGCTCAGACACTTCCTCCTCGGCGAAGTCCTCCTCGGCACCGATGGAATCTAGTGTGGGTATTCCTTCGGCGCCGATAGTCATCGGGTCGCCTCGGAGCCGGTCCCCTAGCCCTTTGGGGCCGTTGGAGAGGCCATCTCAAACCCGTTCAGTATCCTCTCGGTCTTCGAGGATGTCGGATTCAGATATAGACAGGGTGCTCCAAAGACTGTTCCAGTCCCCAGTCTTTCAAAAATTTGTTTCGGTTCCGACCCAGTTGGCTTCGGAGCCGATAGCCCAGGCCCATCCCATTGCTATTCCTCCTCCGACCGCTTCGGCTCCGTCGGAGCAGGTGCTGTTGGAGCCGGTGGAGATCTTAGGGTCGGCTCCGACCCTTACTCCAACCTGGCCTCGGGTCCGAGTTTGGTACACGGACTTCTTCGGCTGGACCCGGGGGTGATGTTTCGGGACCTATGCTATCGGTTCCGAGCCTCCCTCTCGGTGCTTCGGCTGCGGGACTTCCGTCGGCTGTCATGGCTCCGGGAACCGGACACTCCCAGGATTCTGGGGGTCCGGCTTTCAGAGCTATGAGGAGTGCCTTGGCCAAGTCTTCTTCGGCCATCTCTCCGGCTTTACCGGCACCTTCCTGGGCGTGGAGACTGGGTCTTTGGCAGTTCCCCTGTCCGTAGGCAGCGGAGCCCCTGGGCCTGAGGTTACCCCCATTGGGGGTTCCCCTCCTCCTGAGGGTTCTTCCGAGTTGTCTTCAGAGGAACCCCCAAGGAAGAGATCGTGCAAGAGGAAGCACGTGGACTCCCCCGAGTCTATTACATCGGACACTGATCTTGATGATGCGGAGGGGTCCCCGAAGTCGTCCTCGGATGATGTCTCATTTGCAGACATCTTAGAGATCCTCAAACAACGAGGCGGCTGGATATCCAAACCCCCCTCTGCTGATGAGTCAGTGCTCCTCAAGGCCTTTGGGGCTCAGCCCTCCACCTCCTGGGTGTCTCCGCCCTTCGACGAGCTCCTGGATTTAGTTTGTCGAAGGGTGTGGGAACATCCAGATACCGTGGAACCAGTCCCTTCTCGTCCTAATAAATTTTTATCTGCCCCACCCGAGAAGGAGTTCCTCACTAAAGGCGTGGCTGTAGATGCCATGGTGGTGGCATCTGCTACACAACAGGACGTGGCAGAGGCTTCAACGTCCGTCCATCCTCCTAATAAGGAGTCTAGGAGCATGGACAGGTGCGGAAGCGCACCCTGACTTCAGCGGCCTTTACTTTAAGGTCTCTGAATTATTTGGCACATTTTACCAGGCTTCAGAGGGATCTGGTCAAGAAGCTGTCAGATTCCCTCTCGGGTAACCTACCTGAGCAGCTAGCCCAGTCGGTTAGCTCTCAGTTGGCTATCCTTACGTCAATTTCTAACTCGTCCATGAGGCTCATTTCCTATGCGGCCGAAGGTGCGGGTAGAGCGTCATGCACAGGCGTGGCTCACGGAGACAAGCCTGGCTCCGCTTGTGTCAGTTCTGGAGGCCTTCAAGTCTTCCTTCGACGACGCTCCCTTTGATGGGTCCTCTTTGTTTGGACCTAAGGTTAAAGACACCCTTACCCGCTGTGAGCAAGAGGGAAAAACTTTATCTGCCGTAGGTGCCCGTTATTCCACTCCCTTCGGCCTTATCCCAAGGCTAAAGGAGGGGAAGATGTGGTGCCATAAATTACGTAAGTTTTTTCCTCAACAGCAGGAAGATTCCCCTTCCAGAGGCAGAGGACGGGGAAATTTTTCTGGGAGACGCCGTCCCAGAGGCAGCAGAGGGCCCCGCAATTCTGGAGACCGCGAGTCCTTTCGTGGCTCTTCAGCCTCCCACACATCATGAGGGATTGCCCGGCTGTGCTGCTCCGGAGCCGGTCGGGTGCCGTTTTGCCAAGCACCTAAAAGCCTGGGAGTCAATCACTCAGGACAGATGGGTGCTTCGGATCATTGCCGGAGGTTACACCATCCCATTCACATGTTCGCCCCCACCGTCCAAAAAAATCCCGGACCCACCACCCAGTCAAAGGGAAATAGCAGCCGCAGAAGCTTTAAAGCTGCTAGAAAAAGGAGTCATCCAACCGGTCCCCACAGACCAGATCGGATCCGGAAATTACTCCAGGTTCTTTTTAGTGCCAAAAAAGACAGGGGAACTGAGACCAATATTGGATCTCAGCAGACTGAACCAATCCGTCACGAAGTCCAAATTCCGAATGGTCACGTTACAATCCATTCTCTCATTGTTGGAGAAGGATGTTTGGATGTGCTCCATAGACCTCAAGGACGCCTATTATCACATACCGATACATCAGGCGTCCAGGAGGTATCTGCGCTTCAGCCTGGGAGTCAGTCATTTCCAATTTTGTGCACTGCCCTTTGGTCTCACCACAGCCCCCAGGGTGTTCACCAAGTGTTTGGCAGTAGTGACTGCTCACCTGAGGAGTCTTGGATTCCAAGTGTTTCCCTATCTGGACGACTGGCTCCTGACTGCCACCACCAGGCATCTACTAATGGACAACCTCAAAGCCACCATCTCCTGGGTGCTACCCTGGGGATTACATTCAATTGGTCAAAGTCTGTCTTGCTGCCCTCTCAGCATAAGGTTTATAGGAGCAGAGATAGACTCAAAATTGATGCGCGTTTTTCTTCCTACCGAAAGGATCCAAACTTTACAGGGCCAAGTTCAAGCTCTGATTTCAAGATCCAAAGCCCCAGCCAGGATGGTCCTACAAGTTTTGGGTTCAATGTCTGCCACGGTTCTTCTAGTTCCTCTGGCAAGATTGCACATGAGAATTCTTCAGTGGCTATTGTCAACTCAATGGTCTTTTCAGGACCTCCCCTCAATCATCCCATCATGATTACAGGAACATGCAAACGGGACCTTCGCTGGTGGCTTCAGACATCCAATCTAAATCAAGGAAGCCCCTTTGTTATTCCCTCTCCAGTGGTTACCCTGACGACAGATGCCTCCCAGATAGGGTGGGGGGGGCATTGTCTGGGCAGGTTAGTTCAGGGCTCCTGGCTTCCAGACAAAGCTCTTCTCCACATCAATGTGTTGGAGATGAGGGCTGTACTTCTGTCCCTACAGGCCTTACACAAGTTTCTTCCTCAGGGCATCATCGCCATCCACACAGACAACATGTCGGTGGTCTGGTATCTAAACAAACAAGGAGGGACCAGATCTTACCCTCTTTGCAGAGAGGCCATGAGGGTGTGGGAATGGGCTGTAGCTACCAACCGTTTCTTGGTAGCGACCCACATTCCGGGGAAATCAAATATATTGGCAGACAAATTGAGCAGGACAATTCTCTCTCCTCACGAGTGGTCCCTAAACGAAACAGTAGCAGCTCAGGTTTTCTGGAGATGGGGGACGCCGTGCTGCGACCTATTTGCAACCCCACTAAACACGAAGTGCAAAAGGTTCTTCTCCTTGACTCCACATCAGGGAGAAGTAGCTATGGATGCTCTAGCACAACCTTGGCCAACAGGGCTACTTTATGCCTTTCCTCCGATTCCACTTCTCTCCAAAGTCATTCAAAAAGCTTCTCAATTGGGGTCCGCAATGATACTGATTGCCCCATACTGGCCTCGTCAAGTATGGTTTCCTTACCTGAAGAAACATGCGGGCGATCCGTGGACTTTAGACCTAATTCCGAATCTGTTAATTCATCAGTCGGGACGACAGCATCAGTCCCTTCACTCCTTGAAGTTGACAGCTTGGCTCCTCCACTTCCGACTTTAGTCAGAAGTCACACATTGGACCCGGAAGTTATTCACATTTTATCTTCGGCCCACAAACCCACCACTAAGAAATTGTACCTCAGTAAGTGGAAGAGGTTTGCTATCTGGGCTCAACTCAGGGGCTTAGACCCTATCACTGCTCCTATCCCAGAGGTTTTAAAATTCTTGACATCCCTATTTAATCAAGGATCTTCTGTCTCTACTATTAAAGTCCAACTAGCGGCTATCTCTAAATTCCACGAGTCCATGGATCCTCCTTTGATGAGCAGCAGACTATGCAAAACTTTCATTAAAGGTGCGGGGCTGTTAAGACCCCCAGTTTTTCATCCTGCGCCTCCGTGGGACCTTGACTTGGTGCTTCGTGCGTTAACATCTTCCCCTTTTGAACCGGCTGCTACATGTGAGTTAAAATATCTGTCTTGGAAAACGGCCTTCTTAGTTGCAATTACTTCTGCAAGAAGAGTTTCAGAGCTTCAAGCCCTCTCTATCAGACCACCGTACTTGATATTTCACAATGATAGAGTATCACTTAGGCCTAATCCATCCTTTGTTCCAAAGGTCTGTTCTAATTTCTGTCTCCAACAATCCTTAGAGCTACCAGTTTTCTTCCCAAAATTCTCCAATGAAGCAGAATACACTCTCCATAAATTGGATGTTCACAGGCAATTGTGCTTCTATTTAGACAGGACTCAACAAATTCGTAAGTCAGACCAATTGTTTGTGTCCTTTTCAGACAATAAATTGGGCAAAACCATCACAAAAGCTACTATCTCCAAATGGATTAGAGATTGTATAACTCAGGCTTATTCTTCTTCGAATAAGCAACTTACAACATCTATCAAAGCTCACTCTACCAGAGCTATGGCGACTTCTATAGCTTTTCATTCCAAGCTTGCTATCTCGGAGATTTGTGCTGCGGCTACTTGGTCCAATCCGCACACTTTCATTTCCCACTATAAATTGGATGTGGCATCTAAAGGGCGAGCATCATTTGGTTCCACGGTACTCAGGAGTGTTTTCCAGTGAGCCACCCAGGATTCAGGTGCTAGGGACGCTGTCCCATCAGTCAGAATGTAGGCGAGATAGGATCACATAACATCTTTTAGTTATGTACTCACCATAACTTCAGATGTTTGGGATCCATCTACACATTCCTAATACCCACCCTCCTTCCCCCTGCCTTGGAGATCAGAGGAGATTGAACGGTTTTGAGTTCTACTGTTTTATCTTGTTTCATCTGACGATGTTCTATAAGCAGAGCGTGCATGTGTGCATGTATGCGGACAAACTAGATCTGGGGGACTGGTAGTGGTGCATCCTGGGATATAGTAAGCTCAGCCAATAAGAGACTTCGCTCTTTGGCATAAGCGTGCCGAGTCGGAGCCGAGGGATCGGCTCCGAACCCATCAGTCAGAATGTAGGCGAGATGGATCCCAAACATCTGAAGTTATGGTGAGTACATAACTAAAAGTTATGTATATTGAAGTATGCATTACTGTGTGTGTGTGTCTCTCTCTGTATGGTTGTGTATGTATGTGGGGGGAGGGGATCATGCATACACATCATAAGAAATGTGACTACATATATAGGTTCATAGGTAGGTTCATAAGTAAGTACTAGGCTATCTGCCCGAGGGCATTTAGAAGCCTAGCCCAGAGTGTGTCGTCTTTCGCCACCCCATTGATTAATTAACTGAGCCTCTGTCAAGCAGAGCCAATAAAGTGGCTATATATATATATATATATATATATATATATATATATATATATATATATATATATATATATAATTTATATGGGAGGACGGCCTGTGGTCTAAATTCTTGGCTGACTAATCAGATGCTCGACAGGTATGCGGGATTGCAGAGATGTCCTATTCTCATGTTGCAGTATTCTCACTGTGGGATCCTCTGCCTCAGGTGACCCGAACATCCAGCTTCTATGCAAAAGTTTAAGCCTGGTTGCTGTCAAGTATGTGGGATGTCACATGCAGGACCATAAATCATGGGACTTAAATGTGACATCTGCATGCACAGACCTCAGAATTTCTCTGCCGCAGTCGAACGTCAAATCGATCGCTGTGCTCCGCGCTTCAGAAGACTTCTTCAGATAAGTACCCCGTTGGGGAATTTATTTCTTTTGCTTGAGCTTTGGTTGCCAATGCTCCCTTATTTAGATAGCAGATTGTCAGCTAGAAAGGGGAAATGTAAGTGCAGCCACCAGATTCCACACAAGGACTCGCATGAACTTTGCTTGTTCTGCTTAGGCCAATCCATACCTCTCAACATCTTAGAGCAAGAAATCTGGACAAAGTCATAAATAAAAATGGTATAAAAGTCCAGAAATTGGGACAATCTTTAAATATCGCTCTTATAAAATTAGAAAGTTGATAGAATAACATGTTTTGTATTAGCCTGTCTCAAGTCTGAAACTCAAATGTCTGTCATTATTTTCTAACTTCAGTCTTTAATGATTTATGACTAATTTGACAGAAAACAAATTTTATGAAAAATGGACCAAAAATATGAGGCCAAAATCTGGGCATTCTGTGAAAATCTGTACAGTTGAGAGGTATGGGCCAATCCCATGACCATACGACCTGCAGCATTTGCCAACTGTTTGTACCTAAAACTCTTCACAGTCATCTGGCAGCCCTAAAACTTTTCCTTGAAAACCAACGACTAAAGCATTTAGCCATAGGCATGGAACCAGAGTCTGCCATTGTGGTGAAGCCACCTAAAAAGAAGGCCAAGGTTGTAAGGGCCTACTGCTTCTACCCATCCGATGTCTGACGTCTTGCCAGCTCGATCCGAAGAACTGGCGATTTCAGCAGGTACCTTTGTGGAAACCGCCTTAGAATCCCTGGTTGACATGTCCTCTGTTGTCGTTCCAACATCGGCTTCAGCTGATGTAGAGGGGGAACCAGGCTTCACCGGATGCCCGCCCACGGGTCAGGAAATGAAGTCTTCTTCCGCAGGCCAGACACAAGATACTAGGCCTCCCCCTCCATAAACTATCACTAAGACGACTACTCTTATGAGGAAGCAAAAAAACTAAACATTTGTGTACTCCCACTGAAGACCACCCAGACTGGCATATATTTTCACAGCCTTTGGTTCAGGCCTTTATGGCTCTTAGGCCCACATCCTCTACTACTGCTACCTTGCCTGCTCTCAGCCATAGACCAGCCTAAGCTTATTCTATTCCCCCCACCCAAACTCAGGAGGAAGACTCCTCCTCTTCCACCTCAGATGAGTCTCTGACTTGCACATCCCAGTAAGCCTCGCCTCTGGACTACTACTCCTCAGATAAGGACTCCTTTTGGGGAAACAATTTCCAAAATGAGGGAGTTTTTCAAGTGGGATGCCGCACAGATATGGTGCTTTGAAATACTTCAGGTAGAGTCACCCTCCCCCTTTTCTATTCCCCTTGTGATTCCAACTTACCTGGATGCATTTGCATCAGCCTCCAAGACCCCCAAATCACAGCCTCCAGCTCCCATAAGACCTGACCAGTTTTACAAGGTCCCTGATGAGCACAAGTACTCATTAAGCCACCTATGGCAGATCCTGCAGCCATTGCAGTGGTCCCAGATAAACAATCCAGACAAATAACTTCCTCCTTCCTTCTGCCATCAGACAAGGATAGTAAGGTCATGGACAGACTGGAAAAGATGTACACGTCTTCCATGCTGGCCTTCAGGGGACACAATTATTACACCCACATGGTCAAATATACCCTAGACTTGTTTTCTCAGGCAACTTCCTTGCTTTCCTCCATGCCCGACTCTCCTAACAAATCTCGGGTAGCATCTAAGCTGTCTTTAGCATCACAGGTTGACAGACGCACTATAAAGTGCAGCTATGATGCAACTGATGCTTCCACTAGGTCTGCAGCTTCAGCCTCTGTGCTGTGCAAGTACTCCTGGCTCAGGCTTCAGCCCCTCCCTGAGGACTTTAAAAGCAAAATCTTAGATGCACCACTTGACAACAAGTTCCTGTTTGGCAAACAGTCTGCTGAATTGTTTAAAAGCCTCCAGGAAAAAAGCAAAGAGCTTCGGGACCTCAAACATTTATTGGTCTCACCCATCCCCAGGTTTTACAGAAACTACCCTGCCAAGGCCACCTTTGTCAGGAGGGCTCCAGCCCCATGCTCTTCATACCTCTATGCACAGGAAAGGATCTAGAAAGCCACCTTCCCCAAGGGCAGCACGTCCTCAACCTACCTCCAGGCAGCCCTTTCCAGATAGAAACAACAGTGCGTGACTGCCCAAGTCACCTTCCTCTCTCCTCCTGTCTCTCTCACTGTCTACCCATCTGGAAAAAAATTCACCTCAGACCACTGGGTATTGGCAATAGTGGAAAAAGGGTACTTTATGACCTGGTAGGAAAAGCCCCTACCAGAAGTCACCCCCCCCCCCCAAAAAAAAAAACAGCTACATCTAATTCCCCAGTTCATCCAAGGTCTACTCACACAAGGGACTATAAAAAGGGTTCTCTCAGGCCCATCCTGGATTTGTCCTTACTAAACCCCTTTCTGAAGGTCCCTTCATTCAGAATGTTATCCCTTTAAACCCTTCTTCCACTATTGCCACCCAAGGCATATATGGCCACTTTGGACCTGAAGGAGGCATACCTCCACATACCCATTCATCCAAATTACAGAAAATGTTAGCATTTTGCTGGACCCTGTTCATACTTTCAGTTTACTGCCTTGCCCTTTGGGTTCTCTACTGCAGCAAGGGTCTTCACAAACTGTCTAGCCCCAACAGTAGCCTACCGCAGAACAAAAGGCATACAAATTTACCCCTGCCTAGATGACCTCATTCTAGCAGAAGAGGAAATTATTCTCAGGAACCACTTACTATTCACTATGTCCCTACTTCAGAACTTGGGGCTCACCCTCAACCTGGCAAAATACTCCCTCGCCCCAGCCCAAGACAAAACCTTTCTGGGCTACATGATAAGAACAGATTTGATGAAGCCTTTCCTTTCTCAGGACAAAGTCTACTCCCTAGTCAACTACTTCCATGAGCTACTCCTGGTCAGCCACATTTCAGTTAGGCAGTTCCTTCATCTTCTAGGCCTCATGGCAACTACAGTCCCTATGCTAGCCCTAGCCAGGCTGCACATGAAGTTCCAGTGGTACCTGAAAAAGGTCTGGTCACAGCACAAACACCCCCTGGACCTTCAGGTACCCTTCCTACCCTGCATGAAGACAGAATTGAGATGGTGGATCCAACAAATATACCAGAATCCAGGCCTAACTCTGCAACCCACCAAATCAGTTCAGAGTATGCACACAGATTCTTCAGATCTAGGGTGGGGAAGCCAAAGTGGCCTCAAGGTGCAGGCTCAATGGGAGCCCTCCCTCCAGAAAAAAACATATTGTAAGGTAGATGACTGCTCTTCTTCTAGCCCTACAGACCTTCCTCCCTGTAATGCAGGCAGGCACCCACAAATCTTCACAGATGATACACCTGTGAATGTGGTACATCAACAAATGGGGGGGGGGGCATGCCAGGTCCTTACTACTCTGCAGGCTTACAATGCAGGCATGGGAGCTAGCCACTCAGTACAATATCACACTGCAGGTGGTCTACATTCCATCCCAGGACAACCATCAGGTGGATGCCCGCAGCAAATCATTCTCTCAGCATCACAATTGGCTGTTGCACAGAGATGTGTTCCTAGATATTGTCCACCAGTGGGGCACACCAGAGATAGATCTAGTTTGCCTCCACCCAGAACAGACAGTTGCAGCTATTCTGCTCTAGGGACCTCTCCCCACTAGCCTGGAGAAGTGGATGCCTTCTCGATTTTATGAAAGGGACTATTCCTTTATGCCTTCCTCCCCTCCCACTCATTCAGAAGGTCCTTCTAAAAACCCAGAAGGACAAGCCGAAAATCTTGCTGGTGACTCCCTGTTGGTTCCCCCTTTTTCTGTCTCTTGCCAAGGGCAGTCACCACAGGTTGCCCCGCAAGGTGGACCTGCTCACACAACAGAAGGGATCTCTCATTCATCCACACCTGGAAATGCTCTGCTAAACCCAGTTTGTGATAAACTCCTGATCCCCTTCAGACACTGGTACTATCCATCCTACAGGAGGCCAGGAAACCCACTGCCAGGAGATCCTATGTTTGGAAATGAAAAAGTTCTCCAGTTGATGTCTCCAAAGGCTAAGGACCCCTTCCAAGTGGATGTTCACTAGTCCTAGCCTGTGTGTATGAGCTGCTAAAATCGGACCTTTCATACTCTTCAGTGAAAGTCCACTTATCTGCCATTTTAGCCTGCTTACCTATGGATCCCCTCTTCTTTCCAGGCTGGAAGTCAAACTATTCCTGAAAGCAGTTCTCCACATCAGACCACCAAGGAAACCTATCCCCCCCTTGGGACTTGAACTACGTACTGGAGAAACTCACCATTGCCCCCTTTGAACCAGCAAGCTCTGCTTCTCTGCAGATGTGCACCTGGAAGACTGTCCTATTAGTAGCCCTTACTTCAGCCAAACGGGTCTCAACTACAAGTACTCCTGGCATCCCCACCCTACACAATCTTCCACAAAGCTAGGGTGATTCTTTGCACCAGTCCCTCCTTCATACCCAAAGTGGTCAATGAGCTGTCTTGTTTATACCCATAGTAGTCAATGAGCTGTTCTTCAGTCTATTCATTTACCTACCTTTTTCCCCTGTCCCCAAAATGACAGTGAAAGAGTACTCCACTCCCTTGATGTCCACGGACAATTAAGATTCTATCTGGATAAGACCAAAGCCATTAGAAGGTTCAATCAGCTCTTTGTGTCCTTTCAGCCCAGGGTCCTGGGAAAGGCTGTATCCAAACAAACGACATCTTCCTGGATACGAAGAACATTTCCTTCTGCTACTCTTACCATTGGAAAAGACTTTACCCTACAATGTTAAGGTGCATTCTACAAGAGTGGTGGCCTCTTCAGGAGCCTGGATACAGTCACCATTCTAGACGCCGTCACATGGTCCTCTGCGCATAACTTTACCAAACATTGCAAATTGAACCATGTCTCCAGAGCCAGGGCAGGATTTGCAAGGGCAATCCTCCACGGGTTCCTAGAAAATGCAACTTCTTCCTCCTCCCTTTCCTCATCTTGAGCTGTGGCACTCTTCCCACAGTGAGAATACTGCAACATGAGAATAGAAGGACATAGATTAGTTGTGTAAAATCTTAACATAACCATAGATGTTCTTCTCTTCCATGTTGCAGTATTCCTTTCCCCCAACCGAACCCTATTTATCACATTTACCCTATCTAGATGACATAATTCTTGGATTCCTTAGGCTGTTGTCTGACTGGGCAGTCAGTTCTGACATCTGTGCATGCAGATGTCACATTTAAGACCCATGGTTTATGTCCCTGCGTGTGATGTCCCACGCACCTGACAGCAACCAGGCTTAAGCTTTTGCATAGGAGACTTGACGTTCAGGTTGCCTAAGGTGGAGGAGCACACACTGAGAATACTACAACAAGGAAGAGAAGGACATCTATGGTTATGGTAAGATTTTACACAACTAATCTTTCTCAGGGGTTGGATTTTATCCTTTCCATGAGTTTGTTAATTCTCAGTGTTTGTATATTTAATTATCAAATGGTGTGCTGGAGTGCAAGGATGCTTGCCCCCCTGCAAAAAAACAAAACAAAAAAAGTTTTACATGTGCCAAGGTTGTGTTTTGTATGTGTGGTAGCGTGTGTGCATTGGTCACCGTTGTGCAGTCGATGTTTGAAACGTCGGTATGTGGGTGTCTTGATGTAAGAGAATGTACTCGTGTGTGTGTATACATATACATGCCACCTGTTGGTGAAAACCTTGGCTCTAGATGATTGCCACTGTTGAAGTGACACTGTGACCCATGTGCAAAAATGGGGAAAAAAGGGTTGTGGATAGATGGACACACACATACACACAGGAGCGTGTGTGTATGTGTATATATATATATATATATATATATATATATATATATGTGTGTGTGTGTATATATATATATATATATATATATATATATATATATATAGATATATATATATACGGTTTGCTATCAGTATGTTGAGTGTGGCTTGTGTGGAACTGAGAAGTGCGATTGTCAGAATGCAGAGATACTTTTAGGAGAACATTGCAGTGTCAACTCTGGCAGATCAACTGTAAATATGCAGTTGATCTTTACACTGTCTGATAAAGGTATACCTGCAGTCTGCATACACTGAGATCATGAGACAGTGCGGATCGGGAGAGTTACTCTTTTTCGCACTGTAGTGCAATCTCAGAGTTGGAATATATAAGTGGCAGGGGGTGTGGGTGGTGCAGGGGGGGGGGGCTTGTCCCCCTGCAAAAGTATGACTGTCAGCACTGTGCAGTACAGATCTGGTCCGTATTGCCTGCTGCTAAGGGATTTCAAACTGCAGAAGTCGAATTTGACTTTGGTTGCAGTAGTTCTGATGTTTCAGCCTGTTTACTATTGTAAGCATTGAACATTTGAACCGCGTTTTTGAAAGGTTTACATTCACATGTTCGATGTTTTGATAGTAAACCTACACACACACGTGTGTGTGTATCACTCACTCACTCTCTCTCTTTCACACATACACTCACTCACTATAAATACAATGTGTTTATAATTATTGTTTTGGAAATGTGTACCTGAGCTTTTCTATTTAATTTTTTTCTGAACATATTAAAACCTTGTTAACTTATATAGTCATTCCTGGACTGCAGTGTGTTTTTCCTAATACATTATCTGATGTTTATGGTTCCTTATCAGCAAGATGTTCTTCATTCCACATTGCTGCAGTCCTAACTATTGGGTAGTCCGCTGTCCAGTCGGCCCGAATACCAAAGTATATGGCTGACGTCGGTCAGGGCGCATTAGACTGACGTCAGTACGTCAGGGTACTAATGCGCATGACCGACGTCATATCCTCAGTCTTTTTTGCCGCATGGTCCGATGCAGAAGCAATTTTGCGAGTGCAGGTTGGCGTTCTGAAAGTTTCTGAAGTCAGAGTTTCAGACCGAATCAAAGTTGGCTAAGTACCCCGTTGGGGAATATTTTGGTTTTTCTTGCCTCAGTATTTAACCGGATGTCAGAAAAAGTGAATAACTGTATTTCTTGTGGGAAACAGATACCTCATAGGGATTACCATACTTTGTGTATACCTTGTTTAGGGCCTGAGCACGACGTTGTTGGATGCCGCTCTTGTGCTAGATTTAACAAACGCACTATTAAGAGAAGGTTAGACTGTGCCAGGTTAGTTTTTGGGAAGCGTTGTAATTATAAAATGCCGTCGGATGCTCCGGCCGCTTCGGCCAAAAAGCGCAAGGACAAAGCAGCAAAGCCTAGAGTGGAAGAACCGACAGTCCCAGACGTCAGATCTTTAGAAGGCCCAGTGGAGCCGGAGGTTCTGCCAGGAGTTTCTTTGGAGTCTCAGGGAGAGACTTTACTGTTACAGGATGTATCCTCTCAGGAAGTAGGCCAGGCTGAGGGGGCTTCTCAGGTGGCTGTTCTTCCCTCTCTTTCTAAGGTGGTTAGAGCCTCCCCTTCTGTTTCCAAGGCTTCTTTGAGAGGCAGGCCAAGTTTAGCTTCAGTGGGGGTTTCTCCTAGTGCTTCAGGGTCTTTGCCTAAGAAACATATGCTTAAAATGGCAGAGGATTTGATTACTATGATTAGAGGTTCTATGCCCCCTCCTGATAAGAGGCCTAGGGTGGAACCTGAGTTTGAGAGTTTTGAGCAATGTTCGGAGGCTTCTGAGTCTTCGGCTGAAGACTTGCAGGAGTATCCTCCTTATTCTGATTCTGATGTGGATGATTCTACTCCTTCAGCTTCTCCTCCTGAGGATTTTTCATTTTCAGAGACTCTGCATTCCATGAGGGAGCATTTTAAATGGGAAGGTCAAGATTTCTCTGATTTCCAGGAAGAGGCTTAGGGAATTCTTGTTTTTACCCCAGCATAGGCCTTTAGCTATACCTCCTGTTCTGAATGTGGTGGAGGATGTTTTTGCAGAGGCTTCCCTGAATCCTGATTCTTTGCCTCCTGCCCCAGTTAAACCGGATAGGTACTTTAGGGTGCCTGAAGCTCATAAGTATCTTTTTAAGAGTCCTAGGGCAGACCCGGAAACTGTCTCTCAGGGGCCTAAAGGTGTGAAGGCCTCTGTTGTTAAAAATCCTGTTCCTCCTGATAAAGAGGCAAGGGCTTTGGATAGATGGGGAAAGAAAGTGTATACTTCTTCCACTTTAGCCATGAGGGCGTTGAATTGTCAGTTTCACATGTTAAAATATCAGAATTATCTCCTTTCACAATTGAAATCTAAGGTGGATGCTCTGGCAGAAGGTATTGAGTGTAAAGAGTTGCAGGATTTAGTTCATGTGTCTGAACAGGTGGGTAAACATTCCTTGCAGTGTGGTTTTGATGCTGTGCAGGCCTCCTCGAGGGTGGCTGCCACTGGTTCTGTTCTTCGTAGGCACGCCTGGTTGAGAGATCAGAATTTAGCTGAGCATGTTAAAACAAGGATTTTGGATGCTCCTTTACAGTCTGATGTGTTGTTTGGTTCGCCTGTGGAAGCAGTTTTAAAGAAAATGGAGGACAATGCTAAGACTATGCAAACTGTTAAGGATTTTTGCAGGTGCAGCCTCCAAGTTTAGTAGAAATTGGCCTACTAAGGGATGGACTTATCCTGCTTATGATTCCCAGTCTAGGGGTAGGTCTAGGCGTGGTAGGGGCAGAGCTCAAGGTTCTTTTAGGCCTAGGACAGGAGTTCCCCTGCTCAGACTTCTGGTGAGGGCAGGGGTCAGTCCTTTCGTAAGCAGACCCAATGACCTGCCTTTTCAGCTGCCAGTACATTCTCGCCTGGCAGCCTTTGGGAGGAAGGCTGTCTCTTTTCAAAGAAAGTTGGGATTTAATTACCCAAGACAGATGGGTTCTGGATATCATTCACCACGGTTACAGGTTTTATTTCCATACCTTGCCTCCTTTCAAAGGCATGCCAGACATTCCTCCTCTACAAAGAACAGAGGCTCACAAGCAAATTTCTCTGTTGCTCCAAATAGGGGCCATTCAGCCAGTTCCTGTGCCAGAAAGGGGCCTAGGATTTTATTCTCGCCTGTTCCTAGTACCAAGAAGGGGAACACGTGGAGACCAATTTTGGATTTATCTATCCTCAACACTTATCTGGACATTCCCAAGTTCAAAATGTTGGCGTTACAACAGCTTTTACCTCTGCTGGGCAAAGATCACTGGATGGTAACTTTAGATCTCAAGGAAGCTTACCTTCATGTGCCTATAAGACTAAGTTGCAGGAAGTATCTGCGTTTCGAGCTGGAAATTCTCATTATCAGTTCTCTGCATTGCCCTTTGGCTTATCTACTGCCCAGAGTATTCACAAAGGTTCTGGCTCCAGTGATAGCTTACTTCAGGCTAAAAGGAATTCAAATCTATCCTTACTTGGACGACTGCCTGATTCTGGCTCAAGAAAAGGAAGACCTTCTACAGCATTTGGAATATGTCATAGCAGTGCTAAGATGCCTAGGGTATTCTGTGAACGAAATAAAGTCCAGTCTAGTACCCTCTCAAGACATGTGCTTTCTGGGTGTGAGACTCAATACAGCAGCCCAGATGGCCTTTTTAACCCCGGACAAACAAAAGAATCTTTCCAATTACTTCCATCAACTATCTCTTCAGTCCGGGCTGACTGCAAGGACAGTCCTTCAAGCCTTAGGGTTCATGGCATCTTGTATTCTGGTGCTTCCCAATGCCAAACTGCATATGAGGAAGCTGCAATGGTATCTCAAAAATGTATGGACACAGCACTGCCAGGATTTGGACACTGTCATTCAAATAATACCTTGCATTCAAAAGGAATTTTTGTGGTGGGCTCAGGAATGTCACCTAAACAAGGGACTCTCTGTGACCCGGCCAGAGGCGAGTCAGATTCTAACGACAGATGCCTCAGACATTGCTTGGGGAGCTCATCTAAATGGAAAGTGGATACAAGACAAGTGGCCTGCCAGACTACAGCATCTACATATCAACATGAAAGAGATGTTAGCAGTCCAGTTTGCATTAATGGCTTTCAAGGAGTTACTTCTTCCAGGGCAGGTGTTGATTCTAACAGACAACACAACTGTCATGTGGTACATCAACAAACAAGGGGAACACATTCTTACCCGTTGTGCAGGCAAGCAATGATTTTATGGGAGACTGCGCTCAGCTTGCAACTAACTCTTCAGGCAAGGTTTCTGCCGGAGCACAGAACTCCTTAGCAGATGTGTTAAGCAGACAAATCATGGATCCCCACAGTGGAAACTGGATCTTCATGTATTTCAAAAATTGACAGTGTCATGGGGAACTCCAGACATAGATCTGTTCGCTTCTCCACTAAACCACCAGCTGCCAAAGTTTTGCACAAAGGGGTTTCATCACACAGCTTGGAAAGTGGATGCTCTGTCTTTCAGTTGGAAAAATCTTCATGTGTATGCCTTTCCACCTCTGCCTCTTCTCCCAAAGGTGCTCCTAAAGGTCAGACAAGACAAGCCAAGGATGATTTTAATAGCTCCAGATTGGCCTCGGCAACACTGGTACCCATTACTGAGGAGTCTGGTAAGGAAGCCTCCATGGCCTTTACCTTTGATTCCACACCTGTTGTCTCAGAGGGACGGTCACCTGCTCAATGTCAAGCTTCACTCTCTTCATCTAACAGCCTGGCATATTCTGTTTTGAAACACAGCAGGTCTCAACTTCCTCAACAAGTTTTAAATGTGATTATGGAAGCCAGAAGACCTAGTACAAGGAAAGTGTACGCAGAAAAATGGAAGAGGTTTTTATTTTGGAGTGCAGCAAACAATTTGGAGATTTCTGAGCCTAATTTGAGTGTAGCTCCTCAATATCTTACTGAGTTATTGGACAAAGGTTTGTCTTTCTCTTCCATTAAGATTCATGCTGCAGCAATTACAGCTCACTATGATTGTGACCCACCATTGTTTTCGCATCCTTTGTTCAAGCAATTTCTTAGAGGGGCAAAGAATATAAGACCCCCACGTAGAGCTCCTACTCCTGCTTGGGATCTCAATTTTGTGTTGGAGAAACTTACTCTACAACCTTTTGAGCCTGCGGCTACTACTGAATTGAAATACTTGTCATGGAAGACTGCTTTTTTGTTGGCCATTACTTCTGCAAGAAGGGTTTCTGAATTGCAGGCCCTTATGGCGGTAGAGCCTTTTTTGATTTTTCATAAGGATAGGGTATCATTATGTACTAATCCTTCCTTTATGCCTAAGGTGGTTTCTAGTGTGGCTTTAAACCAAACTATTCATTTGCCTACTTTTTATGCAGACCCCCAAAATAAAGGGGAAAAGATTTTGCACACTTTAGATGTACACAGGCAATTGCGTTATTATTTAAGCAGGACTAAGGATTTTAGGCAGTCTCAGCAGTTGTTTGTTTCTTTTGCTTTGAGTTCACAGGGCAAGCCTGTGTCAAAACAAACTATTTCTAGGTGGATTGGGTTTTGCATTGCATTTTGTTATTCCCATCATGGCAAGGAGATTCCAGCTGGGATTAGGCCTCATTCCACTAGGGCTACTGCCACTTCAACAGCATTTCTAAGGGGTGGCAACTAAGGATATTTTGGAGGCAGCTACTTGGAGTTCAGTGCATACTTTCTCTAAGCATTATCACCTTCCTCTCCACTCTAAGTCTAGGGCTGGTTTTGCCACAGCTATTTTGCAAGGCATGTTGTCAGCTCCTGCTTCCTTATGATTTGCCAGCCTCCCTTACCTCTGCTTTGGGATTCTACCCAATAGTTAGGACTGCAGCAATGTGGAATGAAGAACATAGTACAGTTTTGTACCTACCATAAATGTAGATGTTCGAGGATCCACATTGCTGCAGTCCAATTTACCTCCCTCCTTCCCTCTGTGTTTAGGGGTGGTTGTGTAGGTGAGGTTATATTCTGGTACTTTTGTATTTATTGTACATATTTTTGGTGCAGGTATGTTTGGAGTTTTTGGTTTTGGCCTTGTCTTTTTAGGGTCTTCTGACATCTGGGGCAAGAAAAGACTGAGGATATGACGTCGGTCATGCGCATTAGTACCCTGATGTACTGACGTCAGTCTAATGCGCCCTGACCGACGTCAGCCATATACTTTGGTATTCGGGCCGACTGGACAGCGGACTACCCAATAGTTAGGACTGCAGCAATGTGGATCCTCGAACATCTACATTTATGGTAGGTACAAAACTGTACTTTTCTGATGGTTGAGTTTGCATAGTTGTCTTATAAGATCTCTGCTTCAGTAAATGATGGGAGGGGTAGGTCTTCTGCCACCCATTTTCCAGGAAAGAGCACAATAGATTCAGAAAGTGTTGCTCCAGGGGAGGGGGGATCCTGAGCTCATTCAGGAGGTGGAACAGTCATGGCTTGAGTTCTGAATTCTGACTTCTCAATCAGTGGTTCTCTCTGTCTTCTTTTCTGGGGTTGCTGCTCATGACACTGCAAGAGAGGGTAGGAATAGCCACAAGTCGCAGGCTGAAGACGTTATACTTGGAAAGACTGTTGCTACAATGCAGCTACTAATTACATAGAGGAAAAAATTGTAACAGGTGTTTGTGATGACATACCAAACAGCTCTTCAGTGCAGGTATTCAGCCTTTTTTGAGAAAACAGATGAGATGCTCAGACAAGCTGCTCAAGTTGGTTACACCTTCTGATATCATATTTTTCTAAGATATTCCATTGTCAGACTTCTAAGATGGCTGCACACTGACTGACACTTAATTTCAGCTTTCCTGCTTTGAAAACAGAAACTGAGAAAAATGAGAAATTGAAAATCCCTTTTGGGAAACATTCAGTTACTGGCTAGTAAGTGTACTACCTGGATGCCAGAAAGAAGAAATTTAGAGAACCTGAAAGAAAAACAACCAGAAAAGGTGAAGAGAAGATGCTCTCTGGTAAGAATCCTGTAGCTGTTCAACAAGTAGTAGCTTTGGTACAAGAGATGACTTCCAGCAATTTAGTGGAAAAAAAATAAATCAAATGTACTCAGAGGTAATTAAAACAGTTGAAGACTGAGTTAGTATATCAACTTATATAACAAAAAGCTGGAAAAAATAGAAAACTATACAGCTATTCAGACAAACTGATAAAACTTTAAAAATCGGAGGTTGAAATGAAGAAAAGGCTGGCTGAGTTTGAAGCTTCTCAGAAGTTTCAAAACATGGTACAGTTAGAAGACGCAGAGAAAACCTGAGATCATCTTCTGCACCAGAGAAACTGGAAGGAATAGGCTGTATTAATTGCATGAAAACACAAATAAGCATCTTGACAGGTATTTCACAGAAAGATTTTTTAATTAAATGTGCATATCAAGTGTATCCTCCAAACCTGGCCATGAGAAACAAGACTTCTTTTAGTAAAGATGCAGTCATACCAGCAGAAATAGTTGGTCCTGACAAACTTGTGGCAGAAGGGAAACATATTAAAAATTGGAGGCAGCAGAATGTTTGTACAAAATGATTTATTGTATACCATTCAGAGGGGAATCAAATTTATCCCAGCAATCGGTGAATGTTAAGGGGCAGGTGTGAGATTTAAACTTCTATAGCCAGCTGTCTTCAGAGTATTTTACCTGGAGGTTTAAAGTCAGTTTTTGATGTAGAACATGCTAAGTAGGAGATACAAAGTTTTATCCAACAAAAAGTGAGCCAGCAAACCGAAATGGACTCTCTTTCTCATTCTTCTGACAGTAAAGGTTATAGATATAGACTTTGCCAGTGAAAATTTTTCCAGTGTTCCAAAGGAAAATGCTTGAGAAGTTGTTCAGAAAATTCTGAAGTACCTTGAACTTAAACCAGAGTCTGATGTTGGAAATGGCGATGAATAGGAAGAAGGCCAACAACACTGAAATTAGTGAATAAATGGGAGACTATAAAGCATTAATCACATTTGTGAAATATGGCTTGGCAAGAAAAAGTCACTGAGAATGACTGGTCTTTTGTAGACTCTGTTAAACTTGTGGGTGGACTGTAAAGAATGTAGCCAATTTTTTTTGTTAATGTTTAGAATAACACTAAAAGGGAGAAAAGGTTTCTGTAAGTAAAACAATTTTGTTGTTAGTATTTGTAGAAAACTCTTCATTTTATAAAGTGCATATTATATGTATAGTAAAGCAGTTTTCATAGGTAAGTACTAGGCTAGCTGTCCTTGTGGCCTATTTTATGCCTAGCCAAGTTTCCTTACAAAGGTGAGAATCAGACCATGTGCCTTGTGTTTCTGAGGTAAACACATTAACCATTATACCAACTCCAATGTATTATTCTCAGGTGAGGGTGGATACAGCACCAAGTGATACACACTGTGTCACAGGGAGAGAGAGAGAAAAATCTTGCATGCTGGGTATTGAATCTCCCAACTATCTAGGTTGCACAGTCAAGAGATCAGCTTACTAGTGTCAATCACACAGGAAAGTCTGTGTCGTGTAGTGTGTAGTCACGGATATTTTGTATGTGAGGGAAGAGTGATTTCACTGATTGTTGTACATGTTAAGTATATAAGTATTGTAAAAGTAAACATTTTTGTTCTAAGAAATATAGGCTTTACAAAAGCAAGTTTACTGTGAATATGGACTGCTGGGGTGAATGTGGGGTGCAAAAGTGTACTGATATCTGTAGAATTAAGACATTTTCTGTTAGTTTTACAAGGGTGTATGTTTTATTTAATGCTCTTGGCTTATGCTAGAAATACGTGTTTTTTGTATGAAAGTAGGCTTGAAAAAATAGGACAAAATTATGAAAGCCATGGAAAGCCTAAAGTTCTATACGTCTACAAAGATGTTGGCTTGTTTTTTCCATTAGTGAATTTTCTGTGGGTGTCAAGTCTGCAGCTGAATGCATTTGTACATTCTGTTCTGAATGAAATTGACAAAGATTCATTGCTGACCTCTTTTACATTGATACAAGCTGCCTGTATGTGTAAGCAATTAATTTTGAGAGTTCTGAGCATTCCTTACTGAGGGAAATGCCAATTTTAAAGGTACAATGGCAAGCAATTCAGTGGAAAATAAAGTTTGAGATTATGGGAAGTGAGTAAAAAATAGCTTCCTTAGCAGCCTTAATACTTGAATGCAGTTAATAGAACAGTGTACAGTTTAGTCTTAGTTAAAGGTTGTTTACTTTTTCTTGGGACTAAAAGTTAATATTTTCTGAAACCATACAAACTTTTTCACATCTGGAATGGGAATGGAGATAAAAGAACAGAGTGCAATTGGTGGAAGTGGGAACAGAGGCTGTAACATGTGCTTTAGTATAGATGATCTTAATTTTAGGTTAGGTAATGCCTGTGGATACAGCTGTTAATTTGGGGGCAGTTGTCCTATCCTGTCTGTAGAGTTAAACTTTATTTTTACAGATGTGTATAGTTTTGTGGTTTGTCCTAGGTTAACAGGGAATCTGTTTGTTGTGAAAATGCATTTTTTTTCTTTGAGGGTTGTCATAAAAATAAAAAAGCACGAGGAATGTGAAACCGCTATATGTGGGAGCAATAACTTTGTCATAATGGCTATGCTGTCCATATTATCCTAGAATGTAAGTGGCGTTACAGGTATAGACAAAAAGGGAAAGTGTTGAATTATTTTAAGAAATGCAGAGTCCAAATAGTAATGGTACAGGAGACACATTTATAAAGAAATGAGCATGTATATTTGACAAAGAAGGGCTTTTGGAATGTATATTCAGAAGAATATCTGGGACAAAGGAAAGGGGGGGGGGTAATTATACTAATTGCTAGAGGGGCTCCATTAGTGATAGAAGGGGGGTAGACGGTAATGGTAGATTTGTGGTAGAAAGCAGCTATTGGCAAGGGAGGAGGATTAAGCTGCCATATATATATATATATATATATATATATATATATATATATATATATATATATATATATATATATATATATTCCATCATAAACTTCTGTTGTGGAGCTTAACAATTTTTTGGAGAAATAATCAGCTTTCAGCAAGGAATATTTATAGATAGGAACTGGAATTTGATGTTCAGTTGTGCGGATTTATAAAGGAGACCTAGAAGGGAAATATAACAAAAGAGGTTAGACTTCTTGAAGAAATTTATAAAAAATATGGTATGGAAGCTGTGAATTCTATAGTAGGAACTGGCAGATTTTGCATATTATTTCCCAGGGTACAATAAGTGAGCTAGACTAGATAGAAATTAATATGTGCATTTAACTGAAAGTTTCAGACACATCCAGTAACTATTTCAGATCATGCTCCATTAAAAGTTAAACAATAAAAATGCCAGGTAATGAAGTAAAAATGAGACACTGGCACTTCCCACCTACATGTTAAAAAGAGAAGAATTTAAGGAATGGGTATGGAAATTATTCAACAGTTATTAGTGAAGGTAGAAATATCTTCAGAAGTTATAGCTAGTGAGTGGGATAAAATGAAGTTTAAGCAAGGTAGAAATACAAGAAAGAGAGAGGGGGGGGTGTTAGAAAGTAGTATGAATTACTTAGGGGCTCACAAAGGTTAAAATGTTGTAGAATAAGTGGAATCTCTCAGAGCAACAGGAGGCACAAATGCAAAGTACTGAACAGAAAATAAGATAGTATGTGGATAATATGCATGAGTTTAGAAAGATTGCTGTTAAGCAACTATTTTTTTTGACAACTCCAGAGCACAAAAACTTTTAGTACAATGACTTAGGCAACAGAAAGTAGAAAGGGCCTGTCGCCAAACTTAGGAAGCCTATAACAAGAAAAATAGATCCTGTAGAGATATTAGACATGTTCAGGAAATTTTATGAAAATTTGTATAAAGCTGAGAAATGTGGAAATCAAGAAAAAGTACACATGAAAATATTTGTGTAAGATTTAATTATGCTAAAGTTGGAGATAGAATGAGGCTCAACAACTAATAGAAGACTAGATAAAAGCGGTGATATATAATCAGTCTTCAGTAAAGTCTCCAGGAACAGATGGTATTCCAGTGGAAGTGTTAGGTGGGAAGAAAGTGATAACGATCTGGAATATTTTGTTTTAACAGCATCTTAAAAGAAGGAGAGAAGCACCAACATCCTATAAGAAAACTCTGGTGGCTCTATAAAAAAAAAACAGGAAAGACCCATCAGACCCAGCTTCATGTAGACCCATTTCAATTGGAAAACATGATTATAAAATGTTTGTCTATATTAGCTAAAATGGCAAAAGTGTTCCCAAAATTGATAGATATAGCTCAGTGTGGTTTTGTAGAGGGTAGGCAAACATTTGACATTAATAGACCAAGGATGATCCAGAGGGAAGGGTACACTGTTGGTGGTAGTGGGTCTTGATACAGCGAAAACATTCATCTGAGATATCTGGGATTTTATGAGTAGGGAAAAGGAAGCATTCGCATTTCTTGATACAGTAATATGTTTAATTAGGAGTATATATGAACGATCGGAGACAAAAATTAAGGTGGGAGGGTTCCTGTCTGATAAGTTGTGTTTGAACAGAGGAATGAGTTAGGATTGTTCCCTTTGTACTTGGCTTTATATTTAGACACATTGGCAAAGAAAAAAGGGACTTAGTAATGCAAGGATATAATTAGTGTGGTAATAAAAAAAAAGTTATTTGCAGATATCGTTTCGTACCAGATAAATCCAGAAAAGGACATCTCAATGTTAGGGAACATTTTGAGACCTTTTTAAGTCTTTTCAGGATATAAAACTCATTAAGATAAAACAAAGGTACACACACACACACACACAAATTGGTTCCGCAGGGTCATGATAAGATGAAGTATTTAGGAGTATGGATTAAAAAGGCTTCTGTTATGGCAGCTGAGGATATATGAGAAGGGACTAAAACAAGAATACAAAAAGCTGAGAAGCCGGAAGCTTGTGTTTTTGGATTTGGATAGCAAGATACAAGCAGAGAAAATGTTTTAAGCCCCTTTAGTTTTTTATATGGGTCTGGAATATATTTTTATGAAAGAGTTGTGGACAATAATAGAGTTGAAGGAATTTCTCTCAGAGGGGAAGAAGGCAAAAGTTAAGTGGGATAAGTTGACCCTTCTAGTAGAACAAAGTGGTCTAGGATTACCAGAATATTACTGAGTCTAATTATGGAGGTTGCCAAAAAAAAGCAATTACTAGACAATGTAAATCTAAAGTCTAAACCAACTTTACTAGAAGTAACAGAGATAAAAGTGAAATTGGGATCTTTAGAAAAGGGCAGGAGCAAATTTCATAGGAAAAAAATGGGAAATATGGGAGCAATACATGCAGAGGATGAATGAGGTTTAAAGGAAGACAGGATTTCAATGAGCTATGTAATGTTTTACAATGGATCGGTTATAAGTGATTTATAATGTTTGCAACTACAATTATGTCAATATGGTTTGTGATATTTAATGTTTGCAACTAAAGTTATGTCTATATGGTTTGTTTTCATTTATATAAATGCATGATTGTCTGTATCATGCATGATTTAATAAAGATGTTTCTTGTTTAAAAAATATACAGAATATTGTATTCAAAAAGTAGCAGAAAGTATTGCAAGAGCTAACCCCCAACACAAGAATGGAGAAGGGAGATTTTGTCAATAGGGACGACTGCGAGTAGGGGTATAGAAAATAGGCAAGAGGGGACAAGAATTTCCAGGAGAAAACTTCGCAAAGGAACCAATGTACTGGGAGCAAATAACTAGAGTGGGAAATGCGGGTGGTGCAGTGGTTAATGCTGTCGCCTCACAGCAAGAGGTTCTCCAGTTCGATTCTTGGCTGGGGGTGCCTTCTGTATGGAGTTTGCATGTTCTCCATGTGTTCGCATGGGTTTCCTCCAGGTACTCCGGTTTCCTCCCACATTCTAAAGACATGCTTCTGGAGCATTTCTCCCCGGGCCTCCGCCGAAAACAGGATCTGTGGAACCTAGACGGACTTTCCCAGTCGTCAAATGTTAAATAAATAAATAAAATAATAAAGTGGGATAAGGCCAAAAAGACATTTGGAGTGCAGACTAGAGACTGCCTTCCCTATCGGGGATTAATTTCAGAGTATAGGTAAAGAGAAAAAGGGATGGGGAATCTTAAGTGAAAGACCTCCACTGGTAGAGTTTTTAGTTGAATCCAGAACAGAAGCTGCTGTTTAAAAAGGGATAATTAGTAGGCCATATCAAAATATTGCATGATGACTATGAAAATCAATTAGAAGAGGTTAGAAAAGATGGAGAAGAGATTCTGGAAAAGTAATTTATGGGAGAATAATGGGGGAACTTGTGTATGGCTCCCAGGTGTGCAACATAGTCCAAAATGTGTAAGATCTTTGCTTGGAAGTGTTTGCATAGGTATTTTTATGCCTCAAGCAGACTTCAAATATTTTTTTTTCTGAGGTAGGTAGCAAATGTAGGCGATGTGATGGGGAAGAAAGAGATAACTGGAAATGCATCTTTTGTGAGTGTAATGAGTTGGCATATTTTAAAACTTTGGTACAGTGTACTGTACCAGAAATACTGGGTGAGCAAATGGCTGTAAGGAAACTATTCTTTTGGGCTGGGACACAGTGTGTGAAATGCCCAGACATAGTAAGGCCTTGTTAAGTTTAATTCTGTTGGCTGCCAAAAAAGCATTTACTAAAAAATGCTAATCAAATCTAAACCCACTGTATTTGAAGTATTGAATATTTTAAAACAGATACAAGAACAAGAAGAGGAATCATTAGAAAAGGAATAGAGCAAATTACTTGGAAATTAATGAAACTTTTGGAGCAGTACATGTAGAATAATGTTCATGAGGAAGAGGAGTGAAGTAAGGGAAGGCAGGAATGTAGCAGTTTATGTAATGTTGGCTTGCTAGTTGCAAGGAAAAGATATCTGATGTATAATGTATGTAAATGGGAAAATGTAAATTTGATTTGCCTTTTTCCTATTAATATATGATCTGTTGTCAATTTTCATTTTTTCCTCAACTGATGGGTTTGGATTCAGTCCTTCGGATCCCACTCGGCCATTCCTAAAGCTCATGGCAACCAAAAACACTCGAGCTTCTCTCTCACCAACAAATGCACCAAACCCAATTACCTCAGATCTTGTTTGCCACTTGAAGCAAGAGACGCTGTCATTAGTCTCTCGAGTGCTCTTCAGATGTGTGTAATTCTTTTGTATTCCTTACTTAAAAACCTTTTCTATTCCTGTCTGTTATCAGCATTTATATACTTGTTGTTTCTGACCCTTTTCTATCGTACATTTTTTGTACTACTTAGATACTATTGTTGGTATCTTCTCTCTCTCTCTCTACGGCACATTCGTAGCTCCATTATCATTGTTGGTATTTCTTTCCTGTAGAGCAGTGTGTGTGATGTGTCTTTAAGAAGCATAGCAAGCGATGAACATGTACGTATAAATAGCAGGCATGTGTTATACCCAGTGCCATTTTGAGAGTGCAGCCAGAGTGTGAGCATGTGTGAATGTAATAGCTAGTTTGTATATAAGTTTACATAATTTAAAGTTAATAAGCTTCAATCATGATGTTTCTACATAATAAAGTTGCTTGAACAGAACCCACAAAGTCTCGTCTATTACATCCTGACTAGACGTGCGACATGGGGTCAGAACCAGGATGCCAGAGATTGATATCCAGAGCTATGAGATGCAGAGATAACAATGAAGGCAAACTTAAGAGAAACAAGCATGAAAAAGGGCCAGAAAAGAACCAAATATAATAAAAACTTGTACAAACAGTTTATTTTGTAAAAAAAAAAAAAAAAAAAAAGATAAAACAGAACATTGCAAGGGCACAAACCGCATTATTAGACAACCGAGAGGCACAACAGGTTTATTGATTAAGTGAAATGTTTATGATTAATGTATTTGATAAAATGATTGTTAGAAAAACGTGCATGTTTAGAGTAAAACGAGCACAAGAAAAGTACAAAGGGCATGAAAAGAGATTAGACGAGCAAGATGAATATGATAAGGGTAAAAAGGGCGCATTAAGCATAAATGAAGCAAGGCGACTTTTTTTTTTTTGGCAAAGTGCTGCGTTTTGGCATATCTTTGACTTTGTATTGTATTCAGGGCTTAACTAGAGTTATTCAAAGTATCTCAAAGTATGTAAAACTGCTTACAGTGTGTGATTATTACTGTGCATGTATTCTGAAGAGTTTGTGTGCAAAGTGCAACTATTTAGTGAAGCACAAAGTACAGCCATTTCGAAAAGTTTCTTGTGCTGGGTGTGTCTATTCACCAAGTGCCGCCATTACAGAGAGTTTCTTTCACTGTACAGAATTATTTAGCAAAGTCCTGCCATTTTGGGGAGGATTCAGTGTGCCATGTACTGTTTATTTGCAAAGTGCAATTACTTCTAAATGTTTCTTGCTTCGAGCTTCTTCTGCCCAGCTTATTCACACAGTGTAGTTATTTTGAAATGTTTCTTACACTGATAAGAGGTGATTTCTCGCAGTAATTTCAAGAGTATTACAGTGCCCGAGAGACTTATTTTGCAAAGTTCAGTTATTCAGAGGATTGTTGTGCTATTGAGCGAAGTTACAAATACTGGCATAAATTTTTGGCATATGTGTATATGTGTTTGTTCATGCATACTCAGAAAACCCTTCACTGGTATGTGTTAATATGGCAGATGGATTTCGAAAGCCCTTAACACTTGTAGTTAATCAGAATATTGCAGAGAATTGGAGAATATTTGAGCAACAGTAGGATATTTTTTACAAGCAGCTTATTCTGATAAAGATGCACGAACCAAGGCATTCATTTTGCTAAACCTGGCTGGGTCAGAGGCCATTGAAAGAGAGCATTTGTTTGTGTATGCACCAGCAGTATGAGGGAGAAGGTGAAATAGTCGTACTGTTGTACAGACTGAATCAGGGGAAGACCCTAAATGTTTGAAGTGCAAATTCAGAGAAATATGTAACCCCCAAACAAACATTACATTAGAGAGGCATTTGTTTTAAACATGAGATCAGAAACCAGGGGAAACTTTTCTTTTTTATATTACTGACCTAAAGAACAAAGCTAAAATGTGTCTGTCTGGTAGCTTAAAAGATGAGTTGATAAATGACAGGTTTGTGTGTGGTATTAATTGTGCTGCTGTGAGACAGATTTTGCTTTGTGACAGTGATTTAACGTTGAGTAAAGCTATTGAGATTTGTCAAATCCATGAAGTTACAGAAAGGCACACAAGTATGCTTGCAAGTGATACGAGCATAGTGTCAGCAGGATCCAGAGCAAATATAGACAGCATGCAACACATGGCAAACAGAAGCAGGTCTAAAGGCATATGGCAGCCATAGCCCATGCTGGTTCACCAGGGAAGCCATGTAGTTTTCCAGCAAGTTCTAAGAAAGGAGCATGCTCAGTGTAGTACAAGCATGAATTAGCAAAACCCAAGTCCAGCTTTATTGTTAACTGTTGCAATTGTGGTGCCAGTCATGAGTCTAAAAGAGAGAAATGCTTAGCATTTGGTCAGCAATGTCACAAGTGTAAAAAAATGAACCATTTTCAAATGTTTTGCAAATCAGATAAGCCAAACACAGTTATAAAGAAGGGTCACTCGAAAAAAGCAAGTTGAGCATATAGAGTGCTGAAACTCTGCTTTCTGCGTAGATGGTGCATTAGTAATTAACTGGTGAAAAGGTTGATGCAGTGAATTTGTTGGCATAGAACAAGGTGTTTTGTGCTGTCAGATCAATGGTAAATCCACCAAGCTCAAAGTAGACACTGGTTCAAAACGTAGTGCATTATATCAGCAGATACATTTGCTAAGGTGAGAACTAATGAACAACTCAATGTAGCTAGTAGTTCAAAACTTGTTACTTATGGAGGTGAAGAAATTCAAACCGAAGGCTCAGTAGTGCTTTCATGTTATTTGGCTAAGAACTGTTACAGCATGTTATTCTTTGTAGTCTGAAGACCTGTGCAGTCATTATATTGGATCTGAGAGACCGTTTGAGAATGAATCTGCTTTCTTTTACCAGGCAAGTTGATCATGTAAGCGCATATCCTAGTACCAATTTTTCTGGGGTCTATATCACCATTTAGAATGATGAAAACTCTGAATGCTGTTTTATCGAGCTCAACAGTTCGAAATCCGTAAATAGTGAACTCGCAGAACAGTGATTTTTTTCCCTGGGAAAAAAATCGGTGGGCTGTCTTGGGGCTTTGTTGTTTCCTCCACTGTGGTGCGATCTCGGAGTTGGTATATTTAAGTAGGTGGGGTGTGGGGGGCAGGTGAAGCCCCCCCCACTTTTGTTTGTTTAAAGTTGGTAATTTTTTTTTCTCACGTAGCAGCGACCCCCCCCCCCCCCCGGGAAAAAAAAATCTGTGTTTCGTGAGTTCGATGTTTACGGATTTCGAACTATTTAGTTCGATTGAGCGTTAGTTTTCACCATTCAAAATGGTGATATAGACGCCATTTTCTCAGAGTATACTGATGTTTTTCATTAGACCCAAAGGTCAATCCAGTAGTCAGACAAGCGGGAAAAGTTCCAATAGCTATGCAAGATAAAGTCAAAGCTCAGTTGGATAAAATGGTGTAATTTGTCAAGTTACAGAACAAAACTGAATGGGTGTTGTCCATGGTAACAGCCCAAAAAGAAAGGCACAGACGATATCAGAATATGTATTGACCCAAGAGATTTGAACAAAGCATTAAAGAGACTGCATCATCCAATCCATAGAGTCGCAGCCCAAATACCGAATGCCACTGATTTTTCTGTCTTGGATGCAAAAAGTTCATTTTGACAAGTGATGCTTGATCACAAATCCTCATTACTGACCACTTTTGGCAGATATACATTCCTGAGGATGCCATTTGGAATAATTTCTGCAAGTGAAGTCTTCCAGCTTTCAATGGAGCAAATGTTTTCAGTTTTTCCTGTGTCATAATAGTAGATGTATTGATTAGAGGCAATGGTGAAGCAGAGCATGACAGAAACCTTAACTCATTCACTGCAATGGAGCTCTGGAAGTTTGCACTTTAATTTCCAATGGGCGGGATCTACGTCTTTTGAAGAATTAAATTATGTCCTCACATTTCAAACAAATGTTCATATTTCTGGAACCATAGGGGTTATGAAAGAATAAATGGCAAACTCTTCAGCACAGAGTATTTTTATAGTGGTAGTATTCTTTAGGTTCTAGGTCTTGAACCAAATTTTGTAAGTCACAGTAACTATTTTATTTGTAATATTTTGTAAACAACTTACAATATCTCAGCAACCACTGACATGCAGCAGTTTATTCATCTAACTGAGAACTTTAATATGAGGCTAAGGAGTTCTGTCTGTGTTGCTTGAGTTGTTTAGATATTTAGAAAACTGTGAAAAGTATATCTACATAAATTAATATCATAAAAACAACAGTTAATATCTATTTACCTGCACTAGACAGATATCAAATTTTAATGCAGTTGAGTTTGCCATTGTGTAAGCTTTAAGATGAAATATTTTAAAACCTTGTACATAGCATGGTTTTGGAATTATTGATGCAAATATGAACAAGCAATATTTGACACCTAGAGGCATCAGTAGGAGTTAACCGCAGATGTACCTGGAGGCGTCACTCGAATGTAATGAGTTAAGACAGTTCTAGACAGAGCACGTAAGGTGAACTTAATCCTCTAAAGTGCAAATTCAGACTACCAGAAGTTACATATGTAGGTCATTTATTTACCAGCACTGGCTTAAGACCAGACCCATCTAAACAAGCAGGTATTCTTGAGATGTCCACGTCAGATAACGTTCAAGCTTTACAGCAATTCTTTGGCATAGTCAACTATTTAGGCAAGTTCATACCAGACTTCAGTGAGTTTGTGACAGCACCTTTAAGAGAGCTGACGTTCAAAAATGTTACATGGTCTTGGTTGGAACAGCACCAGCTAGCATTTGAAGACCTTAAGCAGAAAATTTCCACCCCGCCTACATTAAGCTACTATGACGTCATTAAAGCAGTTATTGTTTCCTGCAATGCTTCAAAATTTGGTCTTGGAGCAGTTATTCTTCAAGAAGGCAGACCAGTGGCCTATGCATCTAGAACACTTACCCAAACTGAGATGCAGTATGCTCATATTGAGAAAGATCTTTTGGCAATAGTATTTGCATATTCAAAGTTTCATGATTATATCTGTGGTCGAGCTATTCAGATTGAAACTGATTACCAACCTCTAGTTACTATTCTAAAGAAGCCTTTGCATTCAGCTCCAGCGAGATTACAAAGAACGATGCTCAGATTAAAAAATTACAACTTCAGAATGGTCTATACAAATGGCAAACTTCATCTGGCTGGTACCTTATCTAGAGCACCCAGAAATACAACAGAACAGCTAGACACAAAGAATTTTGACTTTGACGTAATGGAAGTGCGTAATTTTTCTACTACGAGACTTTATGAGCTGAGAGGTCGTAAAGACTGATCCAATTTTTCAAAAGGTCAGCCAGTACATTAATGTTGGATGACCATCAAAGCAATCTAATGTACCACCTGAAGTGCAAACCTATTTTCCTTACAGAGATGAGACGTTGATGGAAGATGGCATTATTTTCAAAGGTCCTGAAATTGTTGTTCCTGCTTTCTTGCAACATGAACATATTCAGATTTTGCATCGTGGTCACCCAGGTTCAGAATTTACCAAAAGAAGGGCGAGAGAACTAGTATTTTGGCCTTCACAAGTGAAAGACTTTGATAAAATACTTTCTTCTGTTTCAGTATGCTATAGAACTAAACTGCATATTAAAGGGAACCACTTCACCTAAGTCAAGTTCCTGAACTGCCTTGGTCAACAGTAGCCACTGACATATTCGAGTGGAACAGTCAGCATTATTTAGTATTGGTACACTCTTATTCGAACTGGTTTGAGATTGATTTACTACCTAATATAACATCCACTACTGTTATCACTAAGTTGAAACGTCATTTCTCAGCCCATACAAAGTTATTTCTGACAATGGTACATAATTTACTAGTCAGTTGTTTCAGAAATTTGCAAGAGAATGGGACTTTGTACATGTTGCTAGTCCAGAATATCCACAGTCAAATGGACTAGCTGAACGTGCAGTGCAGAGTGCAAAGCAATTACTTGAAAGGTCAAATCAAAACATGAATATTCCAATGTCTTTATACATTTACTTAATCTCAGAAACATATCCTGTGATGATATGCTTGGTTTGCTTGTTTAGAGGCTTCTGTCTGTGCAAACTAGAACACTGACTATTAGTTCCACTTTATTGAGGCCTAAAGCTAAAAACAACAGAACCATCAGAGCCCAATTATTCAGGAAGCGTTCTATCCAGAAGTCCAGTTATGATCAAGCAGATTTCTTCATCCAGTGAAAGGAGGAAAGAAGGTGAGGATACAGATGGTGAAAGGTTTTGACTGAATTGGTCAGGTAACTGGTATATGTACTTAGTCAAGATCCTACTTGGTAGAATCTGAGGGTGTGGAGTACAGGAGAAATCGCATATGTCTTCTTGTGCCAGAATCAATATCGCAACATTGTTCCTGTGAATACCGACTCTAGATCTCAGAGCAATCCAGACAATGTTCCTATTCCAGAACGTATCTTACCTTCTGATTCCTGATATTCCTAAGGTTGAACATTCTGCAGACAGTTCCAGTTGCCAAGTCTAATTCTCTGTTTTATGTCACATGATTTGGTCACACTTCCAGACCAAGTGTGAAATACAAAGTGACTTGAACATAACTGTATACATGTACATAGTTCTGTATAAAAGCATGACAAAAGCTATTTGTATTATTTGCATGTCAGCTGATATTCTCAGCATTGCATGGTCTGTTTCTCAGAGGGAGGATGTAGAGCAGTGTGTGTGATGTGTCTTTAAGAAGCATAGCAAGTGATGAACATGCATATATAAACAGCAGGCACGTGCTATACCCAGTGCCATTTTGACAGTGCAGCCAGAGAGTGAGCATATATGAATGTAATAGCTAGTTTGTATACAAGTTTACCTAAGTTAAAGTTAATAAGCTTCAGTCGTGATATGTTTGTACATAATAAAGCTGTTTGAACAGAACACACAGTCTCGTCTATTAAATGCTGACTAGACAAGCGAAACTTCCCTTTCCCTTTTTTTCTATGCATTTCTCCATCTCAAAAAAAAAAAACTTTTCTTTGCTCTGTTATTCTAGTGTTAACAGTTACCTAGTTCTCATTTTTTGACTTAATGGTGGCGGATAAACCAGCAACATTTAAGAACTGTTCGAAGTGTGGGCACAAACTGCCATTTTCTGATGCCCACACAGTTTGTGTCCATTGTCTAGGTCACCTCCATTTACAGGAGGATTGCTGTATATGCCATAGATTTAATCCTTGAAGGTTAGTAGAACTCAAAAATAAGCTGATACTGAAGGGTCTTTTTCCTTCATTTGAAGAGGGTTCTCCCTCTAAGACGAAAATTTCAAAGACCTCTTCTCCGAAGCCATCATCCACCTCATCTTTGAACTCCTCAAGAGGGCCTCCACTGAAAAGGGCTTTTGCTCAGTTGGACACTCCCAGTCAACAAATGTAAAATAAAATAAAATAAATAAATAAAGAGGTGTCTCAAAATCCTGGTCTCAACCATGGATCCAAAAAAGGCTAAAATACAAGCTCATGCTAAGGAAAACGTATCGGATCCGATGAAGACCAGTCTCTCAGATCCAACTGCATCAGATGCAGTGCAATCTGAGCCTGACTTTCAGACAATGGCCAAGTTACTTCCTAGAACAAGGTACTCCCCATCACTGGATCTGGTCCCTGACAGGGTACTTTCCCTATTTTTAGAATGACCCAGGTCTCCTTCCACATACTCCATTCATTCTTCCAGAAGCCTTACAGAAGAAGATGTGGAGAGACTGAAGATTTTCTTGCACCAGAGCCAGATTGGTGTTCCTTCGGCACCTATCCCTCTGGGTCAGGAGATCCATATGTCTGCTACTCCCCCTTACATATTCCTCCTCTGACTCCTGTTGCTTCAGAGTTTTTCAATGAAAGTAATCCAAATCCATCTGGCTTGGATCCAAGGATAACTTTATCCTCTGATCCGACAGTTTCTCTGACAGCTTTGGTCCCATCAGATCTGGAGAGCTCTCGGAGACTTAGTCTGCCTGTCTCTGAGGTGCTACATTCAACTTTGAAGATTTCGGAGCTATCTCTGCACCTCGGAGCCTTGGTGCTGGTCAGCTGGTCTCCGGCTTCCACCTCGGAGGTTTTGCCTTCGGAGCAGGGGAGGCCTACAGTTCAGAATCTTGCCTTCTAGGATCTGACATCCTCTCTCTCTCTCTCTCTCTCTCTCTCTCTGTGTCCAAGCCACTCCTGGAAAGACAGTATTTTCTGCTTCATCAGTTCTGATGGATCCATCTTCCTCATATCATAAGTCTTCTACCATGATGCTTCACCAGCTCCTTCCAAAGGGACAGCCAGTAACAAAACCCCAGGCTCCCACCCAGGGAAGTGTAATCTCTCTTCTGATACCTCCCCAGAGCACCCCACTGAGGAAGTCCCTAAGAAGAGGATGTGTACAAGGAAACAGATTTGCCAGAGGAGTCCATCACTGAAGAGAGAGATTTTTATGAAGGCGAAGGGTCCCCACAATCACCTCCTGAAGATGTCTCCTTTAGAGACATCCTAGAAATTCTTAGAGGTGGTTGGACATCCAGCAAACCTACATCTGAGGAATCTGATGTCCTTCATGGATGCATCTGCAGTCATAACAACTGGGTTGTCCTGTCGTCAGGCAGCCCTTCAGTCGGCCGGATTCCAAAGTCCGGGTCCGGCTTCGGCTGATGTCGCACTCCACCCGACGTCATCTCTGTTGGTCTTCGGGTATAAAAGCATCAGCCGACGCCATTTTCCTCAGTCTTTCTTGCCGCGTGGCTCAAGCAGAAGCTGTTCGCAAGTGCCGGTCGGTCGGATCCAGAGATTACTTTTACCGAATACTACTTCGAAGACTTCTAAAGCTAAGTACCCCGTTGGGGACTCTTTCTTGCCTCAGCCGATGTCAGAAAAAGTTAACAATTGTTTAACCTGTGGGAAACAAATACCTCATAAAGATTTCCACTCTTACTGTCTGCCTTGTTTAGGCCCAGCCCACGACGTAGCAGCCTGCTCGGCCTGTGCTTCTTTCAACCGACGAACGCTTAGGCGTCGGTCGGAGTTTGCAGAACAGTTTTTCGGTTCTGATTTTGCGTACCTTATGCCGTCGGATCCTCCGACTACCCAATCTACCAAAAAACGCAAAGATAAAGACCGACACTCGCGGTCCGCGGTTTCGGCCGAAACCATGGTTAAGCAAACCGCGAGTGTCTCGGGTTTCGGCGAAACCGAGAAAACTGATCTAAGTACAGCTGAACCTATTCCTACAACTGAGGCCCCTGCTACAACTCTTGAATCGACCTCAGAAATTTTACCCACTACGGTGGTTGACTTATCAGACACCATCCCCTTGGATGTCTCTACCCCAGCACGTGGTGCTGCTAGGCCTCCAGCAGCCATGTCCATTAAGGCCTTCGCCAGGGCTAAAGCAGCCAAGACTACTAAAACAGTGCCTGTTAAACCCCCCACATCCAGGCCCTCTTCTAGTTCCCAAATGCTTACTTTGGCAGAAGATTTAATTTCTTTAATCAGAGGATCTCAATCTCACCCAGATAGGGCCTCTCAGCCCCCAGAGAAGAGACCTAGGGCAGAGCCCCCTGAGCCAGTGTCCTCTGATGAATCTGCTGATGAATCAGACATAACTGACCAGCCAGAGGCTCCCTTCTCCAATTTTGAAGATTCTGATGCTGAAGAATCCATTCCAGCTGCTTCCCCACCAGAAGAATTCTCCTTTGGGGAAACCTTGCATGCCATGCGAGAACAGTTCCAATGGCAGCAACAGGATTTTTCAGACTCCAGAAAAAGACTTAGGACCTTTCTGCACCTCCCACAGCACAGGCCCTTAGCTATACCACCTGTTCTCTCTGTGGTGGATGATGCTTTCAATGATGTTTGCTCCGCTCCAGATTCTTTACCCCCAGCCCCTGCCAAACCAGACAGATTTTACAGGGTGCCAGATACTCATCACCACCTTTACAAGGCCCCACTTGCAGACCCAGAAACTATATCCCAGGGTCCCAAGGCAGTAGTCGCGACCATAGCTAAAACCCTACTCCTTCTGAAAGGGAAGCAAGGTCATTAGACAGATGGGGTAAAAGGTCTACACTTCAGCTACTCTCTCAGCTAGAGCTTTAAACTGTCAGTTTCACATGATACAATACCAAGAGTTTATGCTTGATCAGTTAACTAAAAAAACTAACCACTGATGAATCTCTTGATAAGAAATATGTATTAGAGATGGTAAATAACATACAACAGGTTAGCAACCATTCCTTAAAATGTGGCTATGATGCACTGGAGGCTTCATTTAGATCAGCCATGACAGGCACAGTGATAAGAAGGCATGCATGGCTAAAGGAACAAGCTTTACCGGATCATGTCAAAGCTAAGCTGCTAGATGCTCCTATGGACAAGACAAGTTTGTTTGGTACACCTGCCCAGCAGGTTATGAAGAAAATGGAAGAAAAGGCAAAATCTGTTCAAACTGTTAAAGATTTCTTACAGGTTCAACCCCCAAGGTTTAGCAGGAACTGGCCTGCCAAAAATTGGTCCTTTCCTGACTCCACAAAATTTCAAAGGGGCAGGAATAGACGTTCCAGAGGCAGAAACCAATCCAGAGGAGGTGCCTACAGAGGACGACAGTGGCACGGTAACAACAGAGGCACAGACACAGCCGCTGCCACTACATCAGCACAACCACAGTGACTTAACCCTAAATCCTCCTACCAGGGAACAAATAGCAGCTCCTCTAGGCGGAAAGTTAACCTTATTTTCAAGGAACTGGCACTGCATAACAAAAGACAAGTGGATTTTACAAACCATAGATCAAGGTTACCGGTTTCACTTCCACACTTTACCAGTCAAAAGAGGAATGCCAAATCTACCTCCAAATCAAAAAACAGAGGCTCTACGCCAGATAATGGAGTTAGCAAACATGAGAGCTGTGGAAAGAGTGCCAACAGCAGAGCAAGGAAAGGGTTCTATTCCAGACTATTCCTAGTTCCAAGAAAGGAAAAAGTTGGAGACCAATTCTCGACCTGTCCACCTTAAATACATACATCATTGTCCCAAAATTCAAAATGCTGACCCTACAGCAGCTTCTTCCCATGCTGGGCAAGGAGTCTTGGCTGGTAACTCTAGATCTCAAGGAGGCATACCTGCACGTCCCCATTCGACCAATCTGCAGAAGATACCTCAGATTTCTTGCAGGATCAGAGCACTATCAATTCTCAGCATTGCCCTTTGGCTTATCTACTGCGCCCAGAGTATTCACAAAATGCCTGGCATCAGTAATCGCCCATTGCAGACTACAGGAATTCAAATTTACCCATACCTGGACGACTGCCTGCTACAAGGGGACAACAAAAGCAAGCTGACAACAGATTTACAAAGGGTCATTTACTTGCTACAAGCACTGGGATACACAGTCAATTTACAAAAGTCAAGGCTGATACCATCCCAAACAAGGACATTCTTGGGCTGAATTGGACACAGTAAAACAAATGGCATTTCTGACTTCAGAAAAACAAACAGAACTTCCTCTTTACTTCTTGGCACTAACAAAACTGAACAAGTTAACAGCAAGAAAAGTACTGCAGGCCTTGGGCTTCATGGCATCATGCATAATCTTGGTTCCATTTGCCAGACTACATATGAGAAAACTACAGTGGTACCTAAAGAATTTATGGTCCCAACACAGACACAGTCTAGAAACAGAAATCCCACTAATTCCATGCTTAAAACAGGAGTTCCTATGGTGGGCTCAGGCATGCCAGTCAAACCCAGGCCTACCCTTTCGCAGATGTCAAGCAAGCCAGACCATCACAACAGACGCTTCAGACCTAGGATGGGGCCCACATGCTGGACAAATGCGTGCAAGGATTGTGGACACAGGATCAACTTCACCTGCACATCAACCTAAAAGAAATGCTGGCAGTAAAACTGGCAATCCAAAAGTTCAAACCATTTCTCAAGGAGGGCCAGTTGATGATAAGGACAGACAACACCACAGTCATGTGGTACATCAACAAACAGGGAGGCACTCATTCATACCCCTATGCAGAATGACCTTGGAGCTGTGGACCCTGGCACTCAGCTACAACATCCAGTTACAGGCAATATTTGTACCGGGAAAGACAATACTCTAGCAGACATATTAAGCAGAACCACTTCGGATGCCCACGAATGGAAGCTGCACCCGGACATCTTCAAGACCATCTCAAAGAAATGGGGAATGCCACAGATAGACCTATTCGCATCACCTCTCAATCACCAGCTCAAAAATTCTGCACAAGGACATTCCACCCACTAGCATGGAAAGTGGATTCGCTCTCCTTCAACTGGAAAGGCCTAACAGCATATGCATTCCCACCTCTTCCTTTGATACACAAGGTACTACTGAAAATCAAGGAAGAACGTCCAAGGATCATCCTGATAGCTCGAACTGGCCAAGACAACACTGGTACCCACTACTGAGGAGCATGTCTCGAACAATATGTGGCCAATACCCTGATGCCTTTGATGTTAACTCAGAACAACTACAGCATCATACATCCAAACCTAAAAACGTTGCAACTAACTGCATGGAACATCACATAGCAGCAGCTAATCCAGAACTTTCCCAAAGAGTAAAAGACATTATTCTTGAAGCACGCAGACCTTCAACAAGAAGGAACTATGCTGGAAAATGGAAAAGGTTTGTCATTTGGAGTACAGAAAGAGGAAAAGATGTGTCAAACATAGATATGCCTAACATTCTGGAGTATCTGGCCGAACTTCTTCATTCAGGCCTGTCCTACTCCTCCATCAAGATACATGCATCAGCTATTTCAGCAGAATACAGCTTTGATCCACCTGTTTTTCAAGCACCCTTTGCTCAGGCAGTTCCTCAGAGGAATCAAGAATGTAAAACCTCCAAGGAAACCACCATTACCAGCTTGGGATTTGAACTTTGTGCTAGAAAAATTGACACTATCACCCTTTGAACCAGCAGCAACAGCAGACCTACAACACCTGTCATGGAAAACTGCTTTCCTACTGGCAATTACTTCAGCAAGGAGGGTTTCAGAACTACAGGCCTTAATGGCAGTGCAACCCTTCCTAATCTTCCACCAAGATAGAGTGTCCATGAGGACTAATCCTACATTTATACCCAAGGTGGTATCCAGAGTGTCTTTAAACCAGGCAATCCACCTACCTACCTTCTTTCCCAACCCACAAAACAGAGGGGAAAGAATACTGCATACCTTGGATGTACATAGACAGCTACGCTACTACTTGGACAGAACAAAAAATAGAAAGACTGACCAACTTTTTGTAGCCTATGCAACAGGAAGGGAAGGAAAAGCTATTTCCAAACAGACAATCTCCAAATGGATAGGAAATTGCATACAATTCTGTTGCTCCTTCCATGGAAAACCAATTCCACAGAACATAAGACCTCATTCTACAAGGGCAACAGCCACTACCACAGCCTTCTTACGAGGAGTGGCAACCAAAGACATTATTGAGGCGGCTACTTGGACCTCCGTGCATACATTTGCCAAGCATTATAACTTGCCTCTATATTCCAGATCCCGAGCAGGGTTTGCCACTGCTGTACTGCAAGGGATCCTAAACACACCATAATCTACTTTTATCCTCCTCCCCTAGTTGGCTATGGTATTCTACCCAGTTGTTATGACTGCAGATGCATCCATGAAGGACATAGTACAGTTTTGTACCTACCATAAATGTAGATGTCCGAACTGGATAGCATCTGCAGTCAGGATTACCCTCCCTCCTTCTCCTCTGTGGTACTCCTAGGGTGTTTACCCTCCTAATAGCTAGCTGTTGGGGGGGAGTCTTTTATGGTGTATTTGTTTGTATATATGTACATACATGCTTATTGTTGTGTTTACCTCTATCTATTTGGAAACATTGGCATCTATCCAAATTTTAGCCTGCAAGAGGGCTTCTGGCATCTGGGGCAAGAAACACTGAGGAAAATGGCGTCGGCTGATGCTTTTATACCCGAAGACCAACAGAGATGACGTCGGGTGGAGTGCGACATCAGCCGAAGCCGGACCCGGACTTTGGAATCCGGCCGACTGAAGGGCTGCCTGACGACAGGACAACCCAGTTGTTATGACTGCAGATGCTATCCAGTTCGGACATCTACATTTATGGTAGGTACAAAACTGTACTTTCTAAAGGCTTTGGTACTGGACCCTCTACCTCCTGGGTGACTCTGCCCGATGACGAGCTCATTGACTTGATCTCACAGAAGGCATGGAAGGACTCTGACACCATACAGCCAGTTCCTCGTAGACCAGATAGGGTAATGGCATCACCTGCGGATAGGCAGTTTTGGGGAAAGGGAGTGCCTGTTGATGCCATGGTCATTGTGTTGGCCACTAAGAAGGAACTAGCCGAGGAAAGTTCCACTGTCCACCTCCCCAATGGGGAGTCGCAGGTGATGGACAGATTTGGGAAGTGTATCTGTGCTTCAGTAACCTTCGCTTTGAGGCTTGTGACTCTTTGGCACACTTTATTATACTACAGAGGGATTTGATCAGTGAGTTATTAAATACCCTCTTGGGTACTGTTTCTGATGATGATCAGGAATATTTTACTTCCCAGCTGATGCCCCTAAATTCCATATCCAATTCATCAATTAGGTTGATCTCACACGTACCAGAAGGAACCTCAAGGGCAGCACCTCTGTGATTTTTGTGGATCTTTTCAAGGTTTTTTTTGTCAATGCTGCTTTTGACAGAATGTCTTTATTTGGCCCCAGAGTAATAGACACTCTGTCCAAGTATGAAAAGACACTCTGTTCAAGTGTGAAAAGACCCTGTCTGCCATGGGCATGTGTTTTTTGACTCCTCAGTGAACCTTTTCCAGGAATCGATAAGGTGGTCAAAAATGTGGTTCAAGAAGTCTCAGGGTCCTTTTCAAGATGCATGTGAATGAGGTTCCCACAGAGGCAGAGGAGGAAGCTCTAATGGGCGAAGATGCCCCCATGGCAAAAGTAGCCCACAGAACCAGGGTTGGAGAGGATCTTTGTTTTACAAACCCTACCAGCATTCCTGAAAGGCAGGCCCAATTTTCCACCTCTGGAGACAGTCTGGGAACAATTATCTCTGCACCAGAGAGACTGGTAGATATAATAAAAGATACTTGGGTGCAGAAGATTATTTCCAGAGGCTGTATAATACCCCTTTCCCTTTGACTTCTAATCTCAAGAAAAATCCCCAATGTTTTCTCTCAGTCAGAGGGAACAAGCAGCAATTCGGATACAAAACCTGCTAGAAAAAGAGTCTTCCAAGAGGTCCCACCAGACCAGATAGAATCCAGTACTTACTCAAGGTTCTTTTTGGTGCCAAAGAAAACAGGCAGCTGGAGAACAATTCTGGATCTCTACAAACTTTACAAGACAGTTCGGATAGTCACGGTTCAGTCCATTCTCCCCTTTCTGTGCAAGGATGACTGGATGTGCTCTATAGACCTTCAGGATTCGTACTATCATATAAAGATGAACAGACTATCCAGAAGGTACTTGTGCTTCCAGCTGGGAGCCAGTCATTATCAATTCAGAGTACTGCCCATTGGACTACAGCCCCCAGGGTGTTTACTAAGTGCATGGCAATAGTAGCAGCTCACCTGAGACTGCAAGGATTCATTGTGTTTCCATATCTAGATGACTGGCTCATTACTGCTCCAACCAGGCATCAACTCATATGTGCAAGAGACCAGGTTCTCCAGACTTGCTGTCTTCTGGGGATAACCATAAACTGCAAGTCTCATCTGCAGCCAGATCAGAGTTTAGAATTTATAGGAGCAATTCTCAATACAAAAACAACTGTTGATTCCTTTCCATTGCTAAGAATTCAGACTATAAAATACCAAGTCAAAAAGATAATCTGCACCTCAATTTCAGCCTGCCTTGTCCTTCAGGCTCTGGGATCAATGGTGACAGCAATAACGTTAGCACCACTTGCCAGATTTTATGTGAGAATTCTTCAATAGATGTTAGCTGCTCAATGGTCAATTCTTTATCAGCCTATGTCTTACCATGTAAGAGTCACTCATACATGCAAGAGAAATCTCAAGTTGTGGATTCATTCAGACCAGGTTCTACAAGGTCTTCCATTCATTCTCCCCTCAGGCCAAGGCTGTGGTGACCATGGACTCTTCATAGCTGGGGGGGGGGTCATTAACTGGGGAAGTCGGTCCAAGACACCTGGTCCCCCAAGGAGGCCAATTTGCATATAAATGTCGTAGAGATGAGAGCAGTACTGTTAGCTTTGCAGGCATTTCACCCTTTGTGAACAATTGCAGTACAGTCGGACAACATGTCGGTCTTCTGGTGCATCAACAAACAGGAACGAATCAAACCCTACTCTTTGTGTCAAGAAGCTGTGAGTGTGGCAGTGGCCGATCTCTTCCAACCACTTTTTTTTTAGCAATGCACATTCCGTGCAAGTCCAATGTGATAGCAGAGAAATTGACCAGGTGCATTCTTCTACCTCATAAATGGTCCCACAACAAAAAGATTATGAACATGATCTTCTGTAAGTGGGGTCACACTTGCTGCAATCTGCTCACAACCCCCCTGAACAACAAATTCAGCAGCTACTTTGCCCTAATCCCCCCACAGGGGGGAATCTCAGAGGAACGCTCTACTTCACGATTGGTTTCCCAGTCTCCTTTATGCATATCCTTCATTCCATTGATTCCCAAATTTCTTCAGAAAATTACAAGAATGAAGCTCAAGGTCATCCTTATTGCCTCTTATTGGCCTCGACAAATCTGGTTTCCCTTTCTTTGGCTTCACCTGATTCAACCACCTTGGTTTCTGGATCCAACTTTGGACCTCCTGTCTCACCAACAAGCATGATACATCCAGATGTAGTAAACCTCAGGCTGGCTTCTTGGTTTCTCCAGTTTTTTAATAGCCAGACAATCTTGTGCTCTCTTCTCCTGTTCGTCATATTCTTTTCTCCTCCCATAAACCTTCCACCAGGAACTATACTCCAGCAAATGGAAGAGATTTGTTTTTTGGCCTCAAAAACATGATATTGAACCTTTCACAGCCCCCATTCATAATAATCATGTGATTTCTAGCGCATCTTTTTGAAGTAGGAGCTAGTACTTCTACTGTCAAAATACAATTAGCAGTGATTTCAAATTTTCTTGTTGGAATAAATCGTTCTTCTGTAGCATCACATAAGATGGGAAAAGTATTTTTGAAAGGCACTCTACCCTTAAGCCCCCCCATTAAAGATCCTACTCCCCATTGGAACCTAAACCTTGTGCTGCAGTCTTACACAATCTCCTTTTGAACGCTAAGCTACATGCAAACTCTATCTTTCATGGAAAACAATTTTCTTAGTAGCAATTACCTCTGCCAGAAGAATTTCTGAGATCCAAGCATGGTGCTCAAAATCTCCATACTTGATTTTCCATAAAGACACAGTTACCTTACTTAACAACCCATCATTTCTTCTAAAGGTGGTGTCAGAATCCAGCATAAATATATTAATTTTCCAGTATTCTTTCCCAAATTTTCTAACAAAAGAGGATACGTGTTACTTTTATTAGGTGTTCACAGATGGTTGCAGTTTTACTTGCATGGGACTAAAAACCTCAGAAATTCTGACCAGTTATTTGTTTCATATGCAGAACCAACATTGGGTAAAACAGTTACCCAAGTCACTCTATCTAAACGGATAACAAATTGCATTTCCTTTGTGTATAACAAATTGGGCATTGCCCATTCCACTAGATGCATGGGAACTTACTCAGTTTTTCAGTTCAGTGTGTCCATGGATGATATTTGTGCAGCATCTACTTGGACTACTCTCCATACCTTTATTACTCATTACAAATTAGATCTGGTCTCCAGAGGAGGGGCATGTTTTGCTTTTGTGGTGCTCAGGAATATCCTTCCTTGAGTCCGTCCTGGAAATTAGGTAGATGGGGATTCTGTCTCATCAGATGAGGACAGAATGAAAATTGACATCAGGTAAAGAAGTTATACGCTCAGCTTAATGTTCCATCTGTGTTGTCCATTTTCATTCTTCCTCAGCTTGAAATGTCAGCAATGAAAAGTTTGGAAATCTTTGGAAAAACAGGCATCTCAGAAGTAACCTGATAAGGCACTACAAAAGACTGGAAAAAAAGAGAAAAGGTAATGGTGGCAGAAGGAGAAAAGATAAATCTAACAAGATGGAAATGTTTCCCTGGTGTGCAAAAACAACTGCAAAAGGGAATAGTTGAAAGCTCCCAAAAATGTAAATCTTTTTCAGATTCCATGCAGGAGTTGTTCGTAAAGGTGCTCCACCCACTTAGTTTAAGCACCACCATTTTCTGTACCTTCATCTGACTCCCTGACAGTTCCTGGAATAGTATTAGCCAGAAACTGTATTCACAGTGAAAAGCTCGGTCCTTCTTCTAAAGAGCTTTTCTTCACTACTGTCCCTTTCAACCTTCCTTTCCATTTACTCAGCACATATTCCAGATTGTTTATAAGGAAATATTTCAAAGTTGTGCAGAAAGTTGCACTGTCATAATGGCAGCCTGCTTTATTTCCATATCCAAAGCACTGAAAGTCTTCCTTGTGATAAGAATCATGAGAACCTTCACCTGTATTCAAGGTGGACATCGATGACAGAAGGAAGATAAAGTGCAGCCCTTCCTGTATGCCATCAGTGGAAGAGGGAAAATATTTACATGCAAGACATTGCTCATTGTCAAACTCTGTAAGTAGACATACTTTCTTACAGGCATTTGGCTCCATACCATAAAGTAATTACTTTCTCAGAAACTATGAACTACATGGGTGAGCTTTTTGGCCTGTCTACTGATGACCCCCCCCCAAAAAAAAAAGAGGTACTCACATATATGATTGCCGGACTCAAAGTGGATGAGCTGTACATTATATTTGGAGTTTAAAAATGTGATGAAAGTTACTTACACAAATCCTTACCATACTTTTCAACTGTCAAGAGTTTCGCAGAATGTCCAGATTTTTGGCTCATATTTTTGGTCTGTTCCTCATACAGTTTGCAGTTTTCTTGCAAATCACTGGAATGATCTCGGGAATGAAGTCACTAAATAATGAAATACATTTGAGTTTCAGACTTCAAATCCTTCAGAAAATGTATGTTAAATCAAATGCTTTTACTCTAGCAACTTTCTAAGTTTATAAGAGTAATATTTAAAATGTCCCTATTTTTGGGCATTTGTCCCCCCATTTTGTCAGGCTTTGTCCAGATTTCTTGCACTAAAAGGTTGAGAGGTATGATCCTGACCCAAAAAAAGGGGCAATCAGGACATACAAAGCCCCAGAGGACAGGACTTTATATAACATTCATAGGGGAGAGTCCACCATTCCTCCCCCCACCAACTCCTCATCTTCATAAAGCAGAAAACCTGTACCATTCCCTTCACTTGATAGGGAAAGATGGTTGCAGACAAGTGAAAAGACAAGGTGTTTATATCCAACAAACTAAGCCCTTAACTATTTAGATCTTTGGTAACTTATCAAGGCTCTGTAATAAAACATCTTCAAGATTATGTTCAGAATATGCTTAAATCAGACTGTAGGGGTAATCTGTTGAACAAGACAGTAGATGGAACTGGTGTGTATACACTGAATTATGCATATTATGTTGTTAGGTGCATCTTCTAAGGCTGCTACGTCTTGGGTATATTTGATTATGTACAGAGACCTACCCAGAGGATGTTAAAGCTTTTCTTCTTCTTTCATCAGTTACCTAGGATCTTTTGTTTGGCCAGCCAGCTGGCAGCATCTTTAAAGATTTTATTGAAAAATGTCAAAATTAGATTTTCAGTTAAAGAAGTGATCTGGTGTCTTTTTCATTCATTCCTCAACTTATGGGTCTCTGATCTGATTCAGCCACTACTACCAGATCCTTGGATCCAGACTCTCGAGCTCCTCCCTTTAGCCATAATGCCCTACCCACATAGCATACCTCAGATCTCTTTTGCCTCTGTATCGCTGCAGATGCAAATCCTTTCACTGTCAAGCTATTGGTGTGTTCTTACAGTGAATTCTTCTGAAAGTTATTCTTCCCTGATAGTGTATCTTGCCAAACTCCATATCTGGTTTTCCACAAGGACCAACCTGTCTTTTTTTTTGCCTAAGGTAACTTCCGAGTCTGATGTCTACCAGGTCATTAACCTCCCGGTTTTCTTTCCAATATTTTCAAACAAGGGAGAGTACATGCTTCATCTTTTGTATGTACATAGACAACTTTGGTTTTATCTCCATCGAAACAAGGCTTTCCAGAAGACCAACCAGATGTTTATATCCTTCTCACCTGACAGATTAGGTAAGTCAGTTTCCAAAGTTACACTGGCCATATGGTTAACCGATTGTATCTCTGTAGTAAAAGAGGATTGTCCTTGCATAAGCCTCTTGGAGCTCATTCCACAAGGTGTATGGCTGTTTCCTCAGCCTTCTTGTATAGAGCTTCTATAGATGATATTTGTGCAGCTGCCACTTGAAGTGCTCATTCCTTTGTTACTCATTACAAATTGGATTTGGTTTCTAGGAACAGAGCTATGTTTGGCTCTGCAGTACTCTGAAATATCCTTTCATGAGGTCCACCCAAAGTTCATCTAGCTGGGGACTGTGCCCTATTAGTTGAGGAATGAATGAAAATAACATCTGATAAAAAAATGTATGTACTCACCATAACGTTACATCTGTGTTGTCCATGTTCATTCTTCAACTTCTCGCCCTCCTTAACCCACTTCCCTTTACTCCAGAATAGGCCTAAGTGTTTCGGTTTGGGAACTATTGTTCCTTGTTTGAGCTCCAGCTCTTTTTCTAATTCTGTACCTTCTAGAGTTCTATTAAGGTATTATCTATGGTCTCCTATGGGCAGCAAACTCTATCTGAGACATGTTAGGTGGATGGGGCATTGTGGGTAAAGGGAGGAGCACAAGAGTTTGGATCTAAAGATCTGGTAGAGGAGGCTGAGTTGGATCCGAGACCCATCAGTTGAGGAAGAATAAAAATGGGCAGCACAGATGCAACATTGTGATGAGTCCATAACTTATCATGCCCCCACATCACCATTTTCCAGAAATTATCGAACAGGTAAGAGAACTTTTTTTTACAGAAAGAGTATACCTGTTCAGCAGTCCTGCTTCAAATGACAGTGCAGAGGTTAGCAGTCTTCCCAAGCCCGTATAATCTACAAGCATGAGAAGAAACAAGAAAAGGTCCTCCTGCTAATGGCCATTTCCAGCATGCCTCATCCACTACACCTGGAAAGCGGTCTGCATTTTTTCCTCTTTCAAATCCAGAGAATATTACAGCAGACAAATAGATTTTCAGGACATATATCTTGGTTTCTCAATAGAATTTCATCACCATCCTCTTGTATCCATACTACACATCTCATCAGGTTCAACAGGCATTGTATCTGATGAAACAGCTAGTATTAAAATAGACAATACAGTGCATACCACCCACTTAGAGACTTTTCCTGGAAAAAAAAATCACTAAGACCATTTCTAGACTTATAAGGTCTAAACGAGTTAGGTCATCCTCGTCCAGAAATTATTTCATATTTTAACTTAGTAAGTGGACCACTTCAAGGGCTTAGTTTAAGCCATGACCCTGGCTACATATGCAAACAAAACGGCTACAATAATCACAGAGGGTAACAGATCAGACAGGCTAGTAAGTGTAGACAAATTAGTTAACACTGTACACATTCACTGTAAGTTGCTTTACATAGAATAATGAGTATTTAAATGATGCTTGCAGCAGTAACAATGCATGCATAAGACAGAATATTTGCATTAGAAATTGAAGACAAGGGTGACCATGCAGTCAGTATAATTTCAAGTCTGTTATAACTGTTATGTAGTGGTTCTCTATATGTGACCTACATTGTGTACAGTTGTAGGTAGTTTATATTAATATACTTTGTTAGGGTTGATTGGATTATGGGCTTTAAATGAGGGTTTAGGAAGAAACTGAGGAAATAGTGAAAAGATTAAAAAGAGGATTTGGTAGAGAGGTTGTTGCTGAGTGGAACAGAACAGTAGAAATCAAGAGGGGTTAAAGGGTGCCCTTTGGAAACACAGGGTCCATACCAAGGTCTTTGAAAGTAGTTAAGTGTACATGTGAACATAGAAATATTTTGTGTGCATACACAAGTCTGAGATTGTGATGTCCTTATTCCAGATAGAGTTTTCTTGGAGTTAGCAGCAATGGTGTAGCGATAAAGCCCCAATGAAACAAAGCTTGAAATTTTGACAGTGATTTTCTCAGTGTGTTGTGTTTCTGTCAGAATTGCGGTTTAGTTATGTAGTGTCAGGACCCACACTTCAGATAGAATACTGACGTTAATGTATAGCTCTTGTAAGAGGTTCTTAGTGGAAGAGTTCAAGTACTCTTCAGTCTAGTTCATGAATAATGGCAAAGGGGACAATGAATAGCAGACTGGGGCAGCAACCTCAGTTTGTGGGCAATGAAGCACTGTGGTGGTGAAGTGAAAAAGGTTTTAATTTACTAGTCAGCATAAGTCGCCATTCTCACTTATGGGCATGATCCATAGACAGGGACAAAAAGAGTGAGAGTGTAGGTATAGATGACATAAATTACACACACACACACACACACACACACACACACACACACACACACACACACACAAAATCTACTCCCTGTGACAGGATGAGGAGCTTGGTGATTTGCTACAGCCTTATGATAGAGTTAGCTCCTTCAACTTGAGTGGAGGTAACCAAGGTGGTTTGAACACCTTATAAGTTCATTCCCTGGGTGTTTCCATTTCAATTGTTCAGGCATGGCCCACTGGGGGGGAAGGCCTCCAAGTAAATCCAGTATATATTTTGACAGAATTGAATCAGTTTGCTGGCCAGGGAATGCTTTAGAATCCTTCAGGGTGAGCTCCATTCTTTGGCTGAGAAAAGAAGTCTGGTCCGCTTTACATAGTCTGCTGCCAATGTGCCCTTGTCTAGTAAAAGAAGACCACCTTGCTCTAAGCACACATCTTACAACCTCTAACATAGCAGTACATTCCAAATACTTAGCTGTTGTCCTGATTAGTATCTCCACAATTAATGGATTAGACGCAAGTCACTGCTACTCTTTGAATAGCCCTACATAGTAAAAGTATAAACTTGGCTGAAAGACCTAGTTTTTCCCCATCTGGTATATTAAAGCTACATAGTGATAACTGACAGTAGACCAGGAATAAAAACGGGTATGGAGTATTCCTGTTCATCAAAAAATATATCAGACAAAACATTGAACTAATATTTCAAACAAATACTGTGAAGGATGACACCCTAAGTGAGTAATTGCTTAATTGATCTTTAAGCAGTTACACTTCCATTCACATAGATGTAGCATACTTTCCTACATCCTCTTCTGTATCTGCTCTAGAAGAATTGATGACAGATAGGTTCCAAGATGATGATGATCATCATCATCAACTCCCTTCTTCCCATTTTTCTTCATGGGGTCTGGGTGACCAACTAACCTGTGTAATCTATTATAGCACTAACCCACACCTGGGTGTGGGTAATGCTGGATTTACCCACGGTTGGTGTGGTTTGGTCACGAGGGCCAGTGGCCAAACAAAGCCAACCGTGGGTAAATCCAGCATTACCCACACCCAGAAGTGGGTTATTGCTATTATACAATGACATTATTTAAGAAAAAAAATAATTACTTTTCTTAAATAATGGCATTGTATAATGCCTCCTTGCTGCCCTTCCGCAGCTGTCTGGTATTATGCGGCAGTTCTAATGTACTGCGCATGCGTACGCAGTACACCAGAGCTGTCGGCTAAAGCAACAGAGAAAGCAAGATCTCTGTTGATTTTTACAAACTGTTTCGCTATGTTAAATGGGTTTAGCATAGCGAGACAGCTTTAAAAAAAGCAACGGAGCTCCGTTGCTTATTTTAAAGCTGTCTCGCTATGTTAAACTCATTTAACATAGCGAGACAGTGTTGCTGTAAGAGTTATAGTAATGGAAAAAGTTTACTATAACTCGGATTTACAACGTGCATGCTGACCAATCAGCATGCACGTTTTTGAATATTAATGGGGGGTCGTTGTATAATACAGAATATCAATCGGGTTCAGAAATAGATCCAATGCAGCATTTGTTTTACTTTCCAGGCCAGTCATCTTACATGCAAGATCAAGCAACTCTGTTATCAGATGTATAAGAGGGGCAGCAATGCCTCTGGTTAACATGAGATGTAAATGCATTGATTAGGAAGAGAGATCATACATGGAAAGAATGGAAAAAAGACCACCTTAACAACAACTTACACAAAGTATACTTAAATGTGTAGAAAACATACAGTCACTACTACTTCATCTAAAGCTACCTCTCCAGAGCATAAGCGGCGTACCTTAGCAGCATGCCCTACACTGTGTTTGAAGGCATTTAAAAAACTCACTTGTCACATACAGATAGTCAAATTACAGGTAACTCAAGTAACTCTTCTCCCCTTTGCATCTGTATACAAAATCTACTTTATCAATGCCTTGAATGACTTAAAACATGAATTCTAAATGTATTCACCCATCTAAACATCCAGACTGGCAGCTTTACTTTCCAAAATCCATCAGAGATATTTATCAAACATTCTGCTTTAAAGAAATTGCTTCTAAACAAGAAAGAAACTCCTAGAAAAGTTGGACAAAGGATGTGGGGTAAGATATGGAATACGCCACCTACCATTCCCCAGCCTAGCAGTCAAATTAATTACAAAAAACATTAACCTATGTCTATAAACTTTTCCTTTCTATGGGCATTTTTACCAGTCCTTTCAAGCATGTTGCAATTACTCCAGTTCGGAAACAACATCCAGCAGATAAACCTAAAGATTGCAGAACAATTGCTAACCTTATGCCCTTTGGAAAAAAAGACTTCAAAACTAGTACACAGATTTTTTTTTAATTCGTTTTGCTTTTAAATACATTTATTAAATTATCAGTTAAGACATATGCACATTAACAGGAAAGAAAACAAACCATATTAATAGTCCATTACATTATGCAAATGTTTTTTTTTATCAGTTCTCCACTCCATTACATAAATTGCTCAAGTTCTGCCTTCCCTTAAACCTCACCCCTCCTCCTGAACCTTATTTTGCATGTATTGTTCTTTTATCTCCTTTTCAATTTGGGTAATGATTTCCATTTTTCAGTAACTTCTTTTTGACAGCCGCTAGTATTAAACTGACCGCTAATACCATTGTAGGGTCTCTGGTTATTTTTCTAGTCATGGGCTTCCTAAGTTTAACTACTCATCTTTCTGTTTTCTGTTGCCTAAGTCATTAGCCTAATAGTTTTTTTATGTTTTTGGTTTGTTTTCAATAATACTTGTTTAACAGCAATCTTTCAAAACTTTTGGGTATTATTCAAATGCTCCTTTACTTTTCCTTTGCACACAACAGTTTCTGCCCTTCTTGTTCAGTACGATTCCCCTTCATCTGCAATACTTTAATATTTGATAAGTCCTCTAAATGATTCCCGTTTCCCCGCATCTTTGTCTCATTTCACGTTTTTAAATTCCACTGGCATTTTATACCACTCCTTAGCTATCCCTGCTGAAGAAATTTGTACATTATTCCCTATCCACTATTGAACTGTTTTCACTACCCATTCCTTAAACTCTATTCTTTTTAATAGGCAAGTAGGAAAGTGCCAGTTTTATTTTACTTTATTATCCTGCATCTCTGTTTTACTTTTTATTGGCACGTGGTCTGAAATAGTTGTTGGATGTCTTTCAGAATTTTCAGCTGAATAACCATGCTCCTGTTTGATATTGTTTCAATGAATAATCATTTTCCACAAACACTCTGGTGTCCCCACTTGAAAATAATTTTCCTTTCTGCTGCAGTTTTGTCTTTCTGCTGCTATAACTGCCAGACAGATATTACAGGGTTCCTGACTCCCACAAATTTATTTTCAAAAATCCTGCTGCTGATCCTGAGACTATTTCTCAGGGTCCCAAGGGTGTAGAGGCCTCTATAGCCAAAAATCCAACCCCTTCTGATAGAGATTCCAGGGCGCTGGATAGATGGGGTAAGAAGGTTTATACATCTGCAACCTTGGCAATTAGGGCTTTAAACTGCCAGTTTCATATGCTTAAATATCAACAGCATGTTATGGGCTTACTGAAACATCCCCTCCACAAAACCACACTGATCCATATCTGTCAATTTTGGCATCACTTTTGCCATTCTTTTAGCCTTTATAGACATAAACACTTTATCATCACAGTTTAGAATTGAAGTGGGCTTATATGAAGCTGGATCTGATGCGTCTTTACCATCTTTTGGTATTACAGCCACCACTGCTTTCTTCCAGGATGTTGGTGCTTCTCCTGCTTTTAAAATACTGTTAAAACCTTCCAGATCTTTATCACTTTTTTTTTTTTTTTTTTTTTTTTACCTCTAGCTTCCAAACTTTCACAGGAATACCATCTGCTCCTGGGAACTTTACACTAGATTGGTTATACATCACTATTTTTATCTCATCTCCTCCAATCCTGTTAATAATTGAGCCTCCTCTGCCTCTAACCTTGGCATATTTAATTTTTCCACAAAGATTTCCATTTGTACTTTTTCTTGGTTTCCACATTCCTCTGCTTTATACAGATTTTCATAACATTTCTGAAATATTTCTAATACATCTTCAGGATCTCTGGTTATTTCCACTGTTATAGGCTCCCTAAGCTTGGCAACCTCCCTTTCTACTTTCTGTTTGCCTGAGCTGTTATGATAAATGTTTTTGTGCTGTAGAGTTATTATCAAAAACAGTTTAACAGCAATCTTTCTAAACTCATGCTTATTATTGAGGTAGTCCTTTATTTTCTCTTCAGCACTCTGCAGTTTAGCCTCTTCTTGTTGTGTGAGATTCCTACTATTCTGCAGTACTTTAACCTTTGTCATTCCCTCTAAATAATTCTTGTTACTTCTTAACCATATATCTTTTTCTTTTATTTCCACCGTATTTTTAAACTCCACTTTAATTTTATTCCAAAACATAGCTATATTTTCAGAAGAAATTTCTATGTTCTCGAATAACTCTTGAGTAATTCCCACTGCCCATCCTTTAATTCCTGTTTTTTTAACAGAATGACAAGGTGCCACTCTCTTATTTTTATTTCATTTCACTTCATTTTTATTTTAGTTGTTATTGGGGTAATTTGAAATAGTTAATACATAGATATCAAAATGTTCAGTTAAATGCATATATTCCTGTGACATGTAATTTCTGTCTAGCCTAGCCCAGTTTTTATACCTTTGGGAATAATATGTAAATTCTCCAACTCCTACTACTGAATTCAGATCTTCTGTACCAAACATTTTCATAATTTTCTTTCAAAAGTATACCCTCTCTTGCTATATTTTCCCTTCTAGACCCCACCCCGGTACATCTTCACTGTTGCAAATGAAATTCCAGTCCCCACCTGCATTTATTTTATTTTGTTTAATTAACATTTGTTTACCGGGAAAATCCGACTTGGAACAAAACCGATTTTCAGTGGAGGCCCATGGAAAAAACACTCCAGATACATGTCTTTGAAATTGATAGTAACTGTAAGTAGTATTCCCTGTGGAAAGCTGATAAGTTCTCCATTTTAGCAGATTTAGATGGAATATAAATACAAGCCAGCATAATCCTCCTCCATTGCCAGTACCCCCTTAGTACTACAAATCTACTATTGGTATCCTTTTTTTTTTCTCTTCTGTCACTGTTGAAGATCCTCTTGTAACTAATATAAGTACTCTCCTTTTTCTTTGTCCTGGATATGTCACTGAATAACCATCCTGAAATCCTTGAAATCCTTTCTTTATCAAATTCACAAGCTCATTTCTTTCCAAACATGTCTCCAGTAGCATAGCTTTGCACTCTGCCTTTTTTAATATAATTCCCTATTCTTTTTTGTATACATCTGAGAGATCATTCACATTTCCAAAAGTCCTGCTGAAGGTTCAACAGGACAGACAGAAAATCTTGCTGGTTACTCCCTATTGGCCAAGACAGTATTGGTTCCCCCGTCTTCTGCACTTAGCCAAGGGCAGTCATAGGTTAGTACTAAGCTAATTGCCCTTGCGAGCCATTTTAAGCCTAGCCAATTATCCCTTGTGAGATTCAAACCATGCACCTTGTGTTTGTAAGGCAAACACCTTAACCATTAGGCCACCCTCCCATCCCATCGTCATCACACGTTACCTCACAGAGTGGACTTATTCACACAGAACAGGGGTTCCCTCATCCACCCACACCTGGAAACTATTCAGCTGACCCTATGGGTGATGCCCTGACACTCTTTTAGACACCTTTTCTTTGAGGATGTGCTTCAAGTCCTGCAGGAGGCCAGAAAACCCAGTACGAGGAAATCTTACCTATCCAAATGGAAGATATTTTCTGTATGGTATCTTGCTAGAAACCTGGACCCCCTTACTGTGGATCTCCCTTTGATTCTTTCATATCTATGTGAATTGCTCAATGCTGGCTTAGCTTACTCTTCACTAAAAATGCATTTGTCAGCTAGGTCTGCCCCTTTCACCTCCTTTAGCTTCCAGATTTGAGACCAAATAGTTCCTCAGAGGTGTTCTCCACATTATACCTCCCAAGAGACCTGTGCCCCCCCCCCCCGTGATCTTAACTTTGTGCTAGAGAAACTAACCCTAGTGCCTTTTGAGACAGCCTCCTCTAGCTCCCTCAAATACTGCATCTGGAAAACTATTCTCCTGGTGGCCATAAACTCTGCCAGATTGGTTTCCGAGCTCCAGGCCCTGATGGCTCCCACCCGGTTCATAGGTTCACGGTCTTCCACAAAGACGGGGTTTCCCTTCGCACCAACCCTTGTTTCATGCCAAAAGTAGTAAATGAGTTAACCAGGCCATTCACTTGCCAACCTTTTTCCCCTCTCCCCAAAACAGTAGTGAGAGGATCCTACACTTGATGTGCACAGACTGCTCATGTTTTAACTTCACAAAACTAAACCTTTTAGAAAATCATACCAACTGTTTGTCTTTCTACCCTAGGGCTCTGGGATTGTCTGTATCCAAACTGACCATCTCCAGCTGGATCTCCATATCCATCTCTTTCTGCTCTGCCTACCATGGAAAAATCCCTTCCCCTGCTCAATCTACAACAGCAGTGTCCTCCTCAGGGGATTATCTCAAGGGACTAGACACCAACTCCATGTTAGAAGCAGCTACTTGGACCTCAGTCCACACTTTCACCAAACACTACAAGCTGGATTCTATTTCCAGATCCAGGGCTGGATTTGCCAGGGCCATTCTTCATGGTTTCCTAGAAAATTCTTCCACTTCCTCCTCCCTTTCTGCATGAGCTTTGGTACTCTCCTCATGTAAAGAATACTACAACAGATGAATTGAAGGACATAGAATAGTTGTGTAAGAACTTATCATAATGATAGATGGCCTTCTCTTCTCTGTTGCAGTATTCTCTCCCACCTTGCTTCCTTACTTCCTTCTGTTCTTGGATGTACTCTGTCTCTATCCCTTGGACTGTCTCTCCTCCTGGGGCTTTAGTTCTGAGGATGGTGTTCACGTACCTCACTTTTATGGCCTACGTCCGATACCAGCCTACTTCAGACATACTGCGTACCTCAGAGTAGTAAAAAACTTTGGTATTCTGGCAGACGTTGGGTCGCCTGGGCAGGCAACTCCCTCATGTATAGAATACTGAAACAGAAAAGGGAATGACATCTATTGTTATGGTAAGTTCTTACACAATTAGTCCTTTTAATGAAAACCCTCAAAAAGCACACCCCAGAACACCCTAAAACATATTAACTCAATACTAACACACAACTGTGTACATCTTCAGATAATGAAGTTTAATCCTCCTAATAGGAACACTTGTCCCAGATTGACAGCCACATTCACAGGCTTTAATTAATCTGTAATGAAGGTCATCTATGCTAAGATGCATGATATAGCCTATGATTCTATTCCACTGAGTGTTCTCTGTTTTTGTTTTATCTTTGTTTTTCTCCCAGATGTGGAAAACACCTTGAATGCTTTCAGAAAACCTCTGTTAGTCACTGAAAGAAGAAGTATTCTGTTTGTATTGCCCCCTTATCAGATTGTCTGCATAGAAACATGAGAACCAGATATAGAAAATTTTCATTATATTCAGTGTTCTTTTATTTATTTACTCCCACTTAAAATATGTTAGTAAATCAAGACAAGAGCCTTAATCCAATCATTTTCCTATGCAAAAGTAAGAAAAAGCATCAGTTTTTCTTCTGTCACACTTTTTGTCGGGTTTTATTTACTTTTACATTGCATTGCTTACATTTCTTAAAACTGAACAAGAAAGAAAGAAGGAAAGAAGTAGGGAAACCTGTTTAGTGTAGTATCCCTATTACACAAAAAAATAAATGAGAAAGCTTTACTTTATAGCATGCAGTGTATGTCATACGTTATAACAATATTGCCACAAGTAAAATTTTGTTTTACCTACAGTGAGCTGTCTTCCTGTTACTAAATGTTCCTCCACACATTAATGATATGAAGTAGGGCATATACTTTAAAATCCCCTAAAAGTTTAACAAAGTCAAAAAAGTCCAGTATTTCCAGGTTTTCTTGTTCTGTCATACTTCACAGATGTAATTAATGATGTTATGTGATCCTATCTCGCCTACATTCTGAATGATGGGTTCGGAGCCGATCCCTCGGCTCCGACTCGGCACGCTTATGCCAAAGAGCGAAGTCTCTTATTGGCTGAGCTTACTATATCCCAGGATGCACCACCAACAGTCCCCCAGATCTCGTTTGCCGCTTAACTGCAAGGACGTGGTCTCGAGCTGGCTGGGCTGAGTAGCTTTATTAACTACTTTTCTGTCAGTTTTGTGCTTGTATTTCACAAAAGCGTTTTAACGCTATTGCTATTGCTATTACTATTGCTATTGCTAATTGTGTTCGATTGTACTGGAATTTATTGTGTGTGATTGGGTAGAGTTTGTTTTGGCCCTTTCAATCCAGGGCCTTTTCGGTCCAAACTCTATAACTGAACTTTTACTGTGTTAAAGTTCCCGGTTATTACACCTAAGGTTGTGTTTACACAGTTTCTGTAAGCCGGTTTTTGTCTAGCGATTCTACAGTGGTTAAATTTCCTGTCAGGAATTGTTAACATTATGTCTCAAGCCCTAGGCCTTGGGCTTTAAAAATGTACTAAATGTGCTTTTAAGATGTCTGTTACTGATGACCATCTACTTTGTGTTTATTGTTTAGGGGCTAAGCACTTGCAGGAGTCATGCAGTATGTCACGCTTTTCCTCTAGGGTCCTCCAGGAGAGGAAAAATAAATTAATTCTTAAAGGGTTGATTAAACCCTCTTTTGAAGAAGCCTTGTCTTCGCTCCGACTCCTGCCAAAGGGCTTCGGCTCCGACCAGTCCGTCGGATCCGACTGCCAAGAGACCTAGGCAGGCCTCTCCTTGGCTCCAAGACTTGGAGCCGGTCGGAACGGTCTGCCTCGATGCCTCCAGTATCGACTCCTCGGGCTTCGGAGCCGATGGCTGGGGCATCGAGGCGGGTCACCTTCGTCGGCTCCACTGCTCTCGGGCCGACAAGGGTCACCGCTCAGACACTTCCTCCTCGGCCAAGTCTACCTCGGCACCGATGGAATCTGGTGTGTGTGTTTCCTCGGCGCCGATTCTCATCGAGTCGCCTCGAGCCGGTCCCCTAGTCCCTTGGGGCCGAGGGAGGTCTTCTCGAACCCGTTCTGTTTCCTCTCGGTCTTGAGAATGTCGGATTCTGATATAGACAGGGTGCTCCAAAGACTTTTACAGTCCCCAGTCTTCCAAAATTTGTTTCGGCTCGACCCAGTTGGCGGGCCGATGGCCAACCCATCCCATTGCTATTCCTCCTCCGACTGCCCGGCTCCGTGAGGAGCAGGTGCTCTTGGAGCCGGTGGAGATCTCAGGGTCGGCTCCGACCCTTACTCCAACCCGGCCCTCGGGTCCGAGTTTGTCTGTACGGACTTCTTCGGCTGGACCCGAGGGTGATGTTTGGGACCGATGCTTTCGGTTCGAGCCTCCCTCTCGGTGCTCGCTGCGGGACTTCCGTCTACTATCATGGCCCGAGACTGGGCGCTCCCAGGATTCTGGAGGTCCGGCTTTCAGAGCCATGAGGAGTGCCTGGCCAAATCCTCTTCGCCATCTCTCGGGTTTACCAGCACCTTCCTGAAGTGGAGACTGGGTCTTTGGTAGTTCCTGTCTGTGGCCAGCGGAGCCCAGGCCTGAGGTTACCCCCAGTGGGGTTCCCTCTTCCTGAGGGTTTTTGGAGTCATCTCCAGAGGAACCCCCAAGGAAGAGATCGTGCAAGAGGAAGCACGTGGACTCCCAGTCTATCACATCGACACGGATATGGATGATGCAGAGGGGTCCCCTAAGTAGTCCTCTGATGATGTCTCCTTTGCAGACATCTTAGAGATCCTCAAACAACGAGGCGGCTGGATGTCCAAACCCCCTCTGGACCGAATCAGTGCTCCTCAGGGGCTCAGCCCTCCGCCTCCTGGGTGTCTCCGCCCTTCGACGAGCTTCTGGATTTAGTTTGTCGGAAGGAACACCCGGATACTGTGGAACCAGTCCCTTCTCGTCCAAACAAATTCTTATCTGCTCCCCGAGAGGGAGTTCCTTACTAAAGGCGTGGCTGTAGATGCCATGGTGGAGGCATCTGCTACACAGCTGGGCGTGGCAGAGGCTTCAACGTCCAGCCATCCTCTAATAAGGAGTCTGGGAATTATGGATAGATGCGGGGGCGCACCCTGACTTCAGCGGCCTTTACCTTAAGGTCTCTGAATTATTTGGCACATTTTACTAGGCTTCAGAGGGATCTGGTCAAGGAGTTGTCAGACTCCCTCTCGGGTAACCTACCTGAGCAGCTAGCCCAGTCCGTTAGCTCTCAGTTGGCTACCCGGACGTCAATTGCTAACCCGTCCCTGAGGCACATATCCTAAGCGGCCGAAGGGGCGGGTAGAGGGGCAGGCACAGGCGTGGCTCAACGTAGACAGGCCTGGCTCCGCTTGTGTGAGTTTGCGGAGGCCTTCAAGTCTCCCTTCGCCGGCGCTCCCTTTGATGGGTCCTCATTGTTTGGACCCAAGGTGAAAAGACACCCTTACCGCTGTGAGCAAGAGGGAAGCGTTATCTGCCGTGGGGGCCGTTATTCCACTCCCTTCGGCCCTCCAAGGCCAAAGGAGGAAAAATGGTTCGAAATCTAAGTTTTTCTCCCAACAGCAGGAAGATTCCCGTCCAGAGGCAGAGGCGGGAAATTTTTCAGGAGGCGCCGTCCCAGAGGCGGCAGAGGGCCCGCAATTCTGGAGACCTGAGGTCCTTTGTTGGCTCTTCAGCCTCCCACACGACATGAGGGATTGCCCGGCTGTGCTGCTCGAGCCAGTCGGGTGTCGCTTTGCCAAGCACCTAAAAGCCTGGGAGTCAATCACTCAGGACAGATGGGTGCTCGGATGGAGGTTACACCATCCCATTCAAATACTCACCCCTCCGTCCAAGAGAATCCCGGACCCACCACCCAGTCAAAGGGAAATAGCAGCCGCAGAAGCTTCAAAGCTGCTACAAAAGGAGTCATCAACCGGTCCCCACAGACCAAATCGGATCAGGAAATTACTCCAGGTTCTTTTAGTGCCAAAAGACAGGGGACCTGAGACCAATATTGGATCTCAACAGACTGAACCTATCCGTTCTGAAATCCAAATTCGAATGGTCGTTGCAATCCATTCTCCGTTGTTGGAGAAGGATGTTTGGATGTGCTCCATAGACCTCAAGGCGCCTATTATCACATACCGATACATCAGGCGTCCAGGAGGTATCTGCGCTTCAGCCTGGGAGCCAGTCATTACCAATTTTGTGCTCTGCCCTTTGGTCTCACCACAGCCCCAGGGTGTTCACCAAGTGTTTGGCAGTAGTGACGGCTCACCTGAGGAGCCTTGGATTCCAAGTGTTTCCTATCTCGACTGACTGGCTCCTGACTGCCACCACCAGGCATCTACTATGGACAACCTCAGCCACCATCTCCCTGGGTGTTTCCCTGGGATTACATTCAATTGGTCAAAGTCTGTCTTGCTGCCCTCTCAGCATAAAGTTTATAGGAGCAGAGATAGACTCAAGATTGATCGTGTCTTTCTTCCTGCGAAAGGATCGAACCTTACAGGGCCAAGTTCAAGCTCTGATCTCGAGATCCAAAGCCCCAGCCAGGATGGTCCTACAGGTTCTAGGCTCAATGTCTGCCCGCGGTACTTTTAGTTCCTCTAGCAAGGTTACATGAGGATTCTTCAGTGGCTCTTATCAACTCAATGGACCTTTCAAGATCTCCCTCAATCATCACATCATGATTACGGAAATATGCAAAGGGACCTGCGCTGGTGGCTTCAGGCATCCAACTTAGATCTGGGCAGACCTTTTGTTCTCCCCCCTCCAGCGGTTACCCTGTCGACCGATGCCTCCCAGATAGGGTGGGGGCATTGTCTGGGCAGGCTAGTTCAGGGCTCCTGGCTTCCGGATAAGCTCTTCTCCACATCAACGTGTTGGAGATGAGGGCTGTACTTCTATCCCTACAGGCCTTACACAAGTTCCTTCCTCAGGGTATCATCGCCATCCACACAGACAACATGTCGGTGGTTTGGTATCTGAACAAACAAGGAGGGACCAGATCGTATCCCTTTGCAGAGAGGCCATGAGAGTGTGGGAATGGGCTGTAGCTACCAACCGCTTCTTGGTAGCGACCCACATCCCGGAAAGTCAAATGTATTGGCGGACAAATTAAGCAGGACAATTCTCTCTCCTCACGAATGGTCTCTAAACCGCACAGTAGCAGCTCAGGTTTTCAAGAGATGGGGGCCGTGCTGCGACCTATTGCGACTCCACAAAACACCAAGTGCCAAAGGTTCTTCTCCTTGATTCCACATCAGGAAGTACCGCCATGGATGCTCTAGCTCAACCCTGGCCAACAGGGGTTGCTTTATGCCTTTCCTCCAATCCACTCCTTCCCAAAGTCATTCAAAAGCTTCTCAGCTAAGGTCTTCAATGATTCTGATTGCCCCATACCCCCTTTGGCCCCCTCGTCAGCTTACTCTTCACTAAAAATGCATTTGTCAGCTAGGTCTGCCCCTTTCACCTCCTTTAGCTTCCAGATTTGAGACCAAATAGTTCCTCAGAGGTGTTCTCCACATTATACCTCCCAAGAGACCTGTGCCCCCCCCCCCCGTGATCTTAACTTTGTGCTAGAGAAACTAACCCTAGTGCCTTTTGAGACAGCCTCCTCTAGCTCCCTCAAATACTGCATCTGGAAAACTATTCTCCTGGTGGCCATAAACTCTGCCAGATTGGTTTCCGAGCTCCAGGCCCTGATGGCTCCCCCCCCCCCACCCCGGTTCATAGGTTCACGGTCTTCCACAAAGACGGGGTTTCCCTTCGCACCAACCCTTGTTTCATGCCAAAAGTAGTAAATGAGTTAACCAGGCCATTCACTTGCCAACCTTTTTCCCCTCTCCCCAAAACAGTAGTGAGAGGATCCTACACTTGATGTGCACAGACTGCTCATGTTTTAACTTCACAAAACTAAACCTTTTAGAAAATCATACCAACTGTTTGTCTTTCTACCCTAGGGCTCTGGGATTGTCTGTATCCAAACTGACCATCTCCAGCTGGATCTCCATATCCATCTCTTTCTGCTCTGCCTACCATGGAAAAATCCTTCCCCTGCTCAATCTACAACAGCAGTGTCCTCCTCAGGGGATTATCTCAAGGGACTAGACACCAACTCCATGTTAGAAGCAGCTACTTGGACCTCAGTCCACACTTTCACCAAACACTACAAGCTGGATTCTATTTCCAGATCCAGGGCTGGATTTGCCAGGGCCATTCTTCATGGTTTCCTAGAAAATTCTTCCACTTCCTCCTCCCTTTCTGCATGAGCTTTGGTACTCTCCTCATGTAAAGAATACTACAACAGATGAATTGAAGGACATAGAATAGTTGTGTAAGAACTTATCATAATGATAGATGGCCTTCTCTTCTCTGTTGCAGTATTCTCTCCCACCTTGCTTCCTTACTTCCTTCTGTTCTTGGATGTACTCTGTCTCTATCCCTTGGACTGTCTCTCCTCCTGGGGCTTTAGTTCTGAGGATGGTGTTCACGTACCTCACTTTTATGGCCTACGTCCGATACCAGCCTACTTCAGACATACTGCGTACCTCAGAGTAGTAAAAAACTTTGGTATTCTGGCAGACGTTGGGTCGCCTGGGCAGGCAACTCCCTCATGTATAGAATACTGAAACAGAAAAGGGAATGACATCTATTGTTATGGTAAGTTCTTACACAATTAGTCCTTTTTAATGAAAACCCTCAAAAAAAGCACACCCCCAGAACACCCCTAAAACATATTAACTCAATACTAACACACAACTGTGTACATCTTCAGATAATGAAGTTTAATCCTCCTAATAGGAACACTTGTCCCAGATTGACAGCCACATTCACAGGCTTTAATTAATCTGTAATGAAGGTCATCTATGCTAAGATGCATGATATAGCCTATGATTCTATTCCACTGAGTGTTCTCTGTTTTTGTTTTATCTTTGTTTTTCTCCCAGATGTGGAAAACACCTTGAATGCTTTCAGAAAACCTCTGTTAGTCACTGAAAGAAGAAGTATTCTGTTTGTATTGCCCCCTTATCAGATTGTCTGCATAGAAACATGAGAACCAGATATAGAAAATTTTCATTATATTCAGTGTTCTTTTATTTATTTACTCCCACTTAAAATATGTTAGTAAATCAAGACAAGAGCCTTAATCCAATCATTTTCCTATGCAAAAGTAAGAAAAAGCATCAGTTTTTCTTCTGTCACACTTTTTTGTCCGGGTTTTATTTACTTTTACATTGCATTGCTTACATTTCTTAAAACTGAACAAGAAAGAAAGAAGGAAAGAAGTAGGGAAACCTGTTTAGTGTAGTATCCCTATTACACAAAAAAATAAATGAGAAAGCTTTACTTTATAGCATGCAGTGTATGTCATACGTTATAACAATATTGCCACAAGTAAAATTTTGTTTTACCTACAGTGAGCTGTCTTCCTGTTACTAAATGTTCCTCCACACATTAATGATATGAAGTAGGGCATATACTTTAAAATCCCCTAAAAGTTTAACAAAGTCAAAAAAGTCCAGTATTTCCAGGTTTTCTTGTTCTGTCATACTTCACAGATGTAATTAATGTTTTGTAATCCCACATTTATTTATTGGTTTCTGAGTTGTTTTCTTCCTGTTGATTTCCATCTCCCAAATCCTCTAGTTCATTTCCAACGTACCCCTGGTTCTTCTAATCACCCCTTCTTTTTTTTCTCTCTCTCATGCATTTTCCTTTGGAACATTGGAAAAGGCTTCACTGGCATACTGTCTCTATTGGGCTTTATTATCAGAAGAGTAAGAAGCAGAATTCCCTTCTGTTTGATAGCTCACTTTTTGTTGGACAAATTATTGTATTTCCTCTATGGTCTGCATCAAAAAAATGATTTGACCCTCTAGGAAAAATATTCTAAAAATAGCATCTTGAATCTCACACTTGCTTCTCATATTTCCTGATTGCTAGAATAAAATTACTCCTCTTCAGCGTGGTGTACATGGAGTAATCATTTTAACACAAATACTCTACTATTTTCCACTTTTAGTACTTTGCCCTTCTGCCACAGTTTTGTCAGAATCTGCTCTTTCTGCTGGTGGGATTGCATCATTACTATTATTCTTTACTTTCCCTATATTTACCCTGGCTGCTCCGTGACCTTGGCCCTGTAGGCTTGTTCTACTCTCACTACCTCCTATCCTGCACTAAGGGACCTGCCTGATCTCTAAGGTTCCCCATCCTGTAGCCATCCCACCATCTAATTGAGAATTTCTACTACCCCAGTACTGGTTTTCTCCCAGTTTTACAGGGTTTCAGAAACTCACTACCTCCTATCCTGCACTAAGGGACCTGCCTGATCTCTAAGGATCCCCATCCTGTTAATTTCTAGCCATCCCACCATCGAATTGAGAATTTCTACTACCCCAGTACTGGTTTTCTCCCAGTTTTACAGGGTTTCAGAAACTCACTGCCTCCTATCCTGCACTAAGGGACCTGCCTGATCTCTAAGGATCCCCATCCTGTTAATTTCTAGCCATCCCACCATCGAATTGAGAATTTCTACTACCCCAGTACTGTTTTTCTCCCAGTTTTACAGGGTTTCAGAAACTCACTACCTCCTATCCTGCACTAAGGGATCTGCCTGATCTCTAAGGATCCCCATCCTGTTAACTTCTAGCCATCCCACCATCGAATTGAGAATTTCTACTACTCCAGTACTGGTTTTTTGCCAGTTTTACAGGGTTTCAGAAACTCACTACCTCCTATCCTGCACTAAGGGACCTGCCTGATCTCTAACGATCCCCATCCTGTTAATTTCTAGCCATCCCACCATCGAATTGAGAATTTCTACTACCCCAGTACTGGTTTTCTCCCAGTTTTACAGGGTTTCAGAAACTCACTACCTCCTATCCTGCACTAAGGGACCTGCCTGATCTCTAAGGATCCTCATCCTGTTAATTTCTAGCCATCCCATCAAATTGAGAATTTCTACTACCCCAGTACTGGTTTTCTCCCAGTTTTACAGGGTTTCAGAAACTCACTACTTCCTATCTTGCACTAAGGGACCTGCCTGATCTCTAAGGATCCCCATCCTGTTAATTTCTATCCATCCCACCATCAAATTGAGAATTTCTACTACCCCAGTACTGGTTTTCTCCCAGTTTTACAGGGTTTCAGAAACTCACTACCTCCTATCCTGTACTAAGGGACCTGCCTGATCTCTAAGGATCCCCATGCTGTTAATTACTAGTCCATCCCACCATCGAATTGAGAATTTCTACTACCCCAGTACTGTTTTTCTCCCAGTTTTACAGGGTTTCAGAAACTCACTACCTCCTGTCCTGCACTAAGGGACCTGTCTTATCTCTAAGGATCACCATCCTGTTAATTTCTAGCCATCCCACCATCGAATTGAGAATTTCTACTACCCCAGTACTGGTTTTCTCCCAGGTTTACAGAGTTTCAGAAACTCACTACCTCCTATCCTGCACTAAGGGACCTGTCTGATCTCTAAGGATCCCCATCCTGTTAATTTCTAGCCATCCCACCATCGAATTGAGAATTTCTACTACCCCAGTACTGGTTTTCTCCCAGTTTTACAGGGTTTCAGAAACTCACTACCTCCTATCCTGCACTAAGGGACCTGTCTTATCTCTAAGGATCACCATCCTGTTAATTTCTAGCCATCCCACCATCGAATTGAGAATTTCTACTACCCCAGTACTGGTTTTCTCCCAGGTTTACAGAGTTTCAGAAACTCACTACCTCCTATCCTGCACTAAGGGACCTGTCTGATCTCTAAGGATCCCCATCCTGTTAATTTCTAGCCATCCCACCATCGAATTGAGAATTTCTACTACCCCAGTACTGGTTTTCTCCCAGTTTTACAGGGTTTCAGAAACTCACTACCTCCTATCCTGCACTAAGGGACCCCTCTGATCTCTAAGGATCCCCATCCTGTTAATTTCTAGCCATCCCACCATCGAATTGAGAATTTCTACTACCCCAGTATTGGTTTTCTCCCAGTTTTACAGGGTTTCAGAAAGTACATTCCACCCTGGTCCTTCATTAAGATGCTTGTAGTAACAATAATTTATCTAAGTATGCAAAGTATTATAGCCACTGAGTCAGGAAGCCAGCAGCCAGACTCCTCACTGTCCCTGTAGCAGCTTCTAAACTTAACCCCCCCCCCCGAACCCACTATCTGAACTACTTCTACTGGCTATCTATATTATATTACCTTGTAGTTTTCTGCTCTCTGACCAATAGGTAGCACCCCTATCTATCTGTTAGCTAATAATCTCTCCTCCATTTTCACAGGTGTCATCTCTGAATACTCTCGCAATTTGTATCCCTTGACTAGTTGATTATCTCCCTGTGGCATCTCACTGTTCTTATCCTTTCTCCTTCCACCTTCTAGCTATACTTCTTTTTCCTCCTTCCACTCTACTATCTTTCTCTATCTTACACCTGTTGTATCACACTGTACTTATCTGTAAATATTTGCACAGCCTCAGACATCTGCTGCTCTCACATTGTCTCTGTACAATCTTCACCTGTTCTTCCCGCTCCGTTCGCCCTGCGGGCTCACTCCGCTCCCCTACCCTACCCCCAATTCCCACCCACCCCCAGTGCTGTTAACCCTATACCCCAGTATCCACATCCCCTTCCCCTCTTTAACCTATCAGTGACAGTTACCACTTAATAGCCCCACCCCATCCTAACCACTCCTTAATTACCTTCTCACCTTTAACTTCTCTCCATCATCTCTGCACACTTATTATCCTGAACTGGTTGCACCATATAACTTTCCCCTCCTAATATTACCCTTATTTTACCTTTTATTAACCACTCTCCCTCCTCATACTACACAACCTTACTTATAAATCCTAATGGCCTCACTACAGAAAACTATATACATAACTCTTTTACTCTTAACTGCTATCCCAATTTCTCTATCTATACCCTACGCACTAACCTTCTATGAACATTGTTTTCTGTCTGAACATCACCCCCCCACCAACAAACAAATTCATATTCTCACACAAACTCCATCAATTACATAAACATTACCTCCACTTCTATCTACATACTTCCAAAGTATCATAGATCGACCCATATCTTTTATCTCTATAATAAGAAAACCCTGATTAACTATAACAAACTCTTAAAGTCTATTCAAAAACCTCAACAACATCTTTTATTAGATGGTGATATTCACCCAAACCCTGGCCCCAACATAACAATTCACAAAGACCCACACAACCTTACATCCCATGCTATCCTTACACCAAAAAGACCTTCAAACTCACTCTTAATAGCTCACCTCAGCATCCGCAGCATTAACAACAAAATTACCCACCTACATTCACTTAGAAGTACATAAGTTTGATATCTTCTGTATTACAGAAACATGGCTAAAGCCTACAAGTCAAGACCAAGAAATTACCCCCTCCTGGATATAGCATCCTGAGATGTGACCGCAAGACAAAAAAAGGAGGAGGAGTAGCCATTCTGTAAAAATCAAAAGTTCAGGTCTCATCCTTTAATGTGTTCCTACCCCTAGATACTAATGCAGAAACCCTTACTGCTAAACTTCAAATCAACAACTCAAAATCTATCTACATAATGTGTGCCTATCTTCCCCACAGAAATAATATCAATACTCTTGAAAACATCCTTAGCTGCCCTACCACTCATCTACCTCAGGAAACCATTGTCTTAGGTGATTTTAATATAGACTGAGCTACCTGTAGCTCCCCAAATCCTATCTCCCACATAAATCTGTACAGTTTTTCCCAAATAATTACCTCCCCCACTAGAATCCATAAACCTAGTGGTAAAGAAACTACCCTAGACTGGATCCTTATAAACAGCCATCCTAATACATATAAATCAGGTACCCTTCCAGATGATATGAGTGACCATGTTCTAACTTATACAATTAAACAAAAAACTCATAGCCCCAATGATAATATTTTCAAAACCTCTCTGTCTAAAAAACATTTTCATCCAGACAGCTTCCAAAATTAAATCAAAGCCTGTGACTGGTCCCCACTGCATCATCTTCAACTAGATGAAGCAGTCACCTACTTTAATACTAGATTCCTACAGATCCTAGATTACCATGCCTCCTCTCGCTCCAACCGAATAAGAACCAAAACTGCCCCAGGGCTCACAAAACAAACCAGACAAAAGATCCTCCTACGAAATAAAATCTGGGCTAAATGGAGAGCCTCTAAAAACCCAACAGACCACCTTCACTTTAAACAACTACATATACAAAGTATTATAGCCACTGAGTCAGGAAGCCAGCAGCCAGACTCCTCACTATCCCTGCTTTGGGTTCTGGTCCTTGACCTGGGAAGCTCAAGTATCTAACACCTGCAAAACACCCTCCTGAATTTCTCTGAACATAAATCTGGACCTTGAAACTACCCTCAGGCTCCCTGAGTGACCATCTGTTTGTTTTTGTAGAACAGTGGAAGTATGTACTGTGCTTGTAACTAGTAATTTTTACTAATAACTCTTGACAAATTACCTTGCTTTGCTAGGCTAGTTCCCCATTACAGGTAGCCAGCAGCCTACAACTCACCTCTAACTAGTCTTTTATTTCTTTTTCATCTTCAGTCTACCCCTTCTAGACAGCCTTGACTCTCTTGTTCGTAGTAGGTTGCCCTCTTCCCCCTCCTGTAGCCTACCTACCTTGCATGTGAGGGATTTGTGGAAAATATAACTCTGGCCACTAGGTGGCGCACTACCTCTACATCTCTGCATCTTGATCTCAACCCTCTCCTCACTAGACCTCCCAGCCCTACTTCTAGCCCTGATTTCTACTCCGTCTAGTCTTAGTTTTTGTGCTACACCTCTCTATCCGCACCCCTGGATTTACTGACTACTCTCTATTTCTCCTACATACACGTACCTTACTGTAGCCCTGCAACATACTCCTGTCTATAAGCACCTTAGATTAAGCCTGTTTTACTCGCTTTTTCATTCTCCCACTCTTAAACTTACCTTCTGATTACTCCCTTTCTACTGATTGTCTTACTTGGTTGTCCACTCTCTTGTCTCTACCCGCTCCGTTCGCCCTGCGGGCTCACTCCGCTCCCCTACCCTGCCCCCAATTCCCACCCACCCCCCAGTGCTCCTGCATTAATACCTCTAGAAACCACACCCCTCTTTTATCTACCCCAATCAAATTACTACACATCATACACTCACTCTACCTCTTCTGCCAATCACCACACCCACTAATTTGTAACATCCTACCTCCACCCCGAACTACTTATTCAAACTACTCATATTGCACACAAACTTCTCTCCCTTACTCACCTACCCTATTACTAAAATGCACACAACTCAAAACTCCACACAACTAAAACTTCTTATCTGCTTTTCATCTCTCTCCTGTCTTATTGCTACTTATTTCCTAACCTTCTATGAATACCCACTGTACCCTAATATTACTACTTCATCTAAAGAAACCTCTACACCTTTATCAACCTTCTCTTCTACCCTCCCAAACCTTACAACTCTAGCAAAATACACTCCAGCCAAATACCACAAATTTGCTCACATCAAATCAAACAAATCAAAATCTAAAAAGCTAATAGACAGCTTATACGAACTTCTTAAACCTAAAGATTTTAATCATCTCCATCTACTCCTGGACGGGGACATAAATCCAAACCCTGGACCAAACCATACACATTCAAATACTTAAACTCCCACTCGATCTACTACCAGACCAACTAACTCTCTCTATATTGCCCATCTCAATATACATAGTATTTGTAATAAAACCTCAAGTACATGCCCTACCATAAATCCATCAATTTGACATTTTATGCCTAACTGAAACATGGCTTAAGCCATCCATCAAAGACAGTGAAATCACTCCTCCTGGGTATAACATCATTAGACTCGATCGTATTACTAAAAAGCTTGGGGTGATAGCAATTCTCCATAAAGCTCATTTCCAAATTAGCAGTATAGAACAGACTCTTAGCCCCGATAACAATGCAGAAATCCTTACCTCTAAACTTCAAATCAATAGTTCTAAAACCATTAATATCATATGTGCTTATCTTCCACCAGGAAATAACATTAACACTTTAGAATGCATACTCAACACACTCCACACATACCTCCCTCAAGAAACAATACTCCTAGGTGACTTTAACATTGATTGGTATTCCTGTAACAGAACAAACCCTACCTCCCATATTAACCTTTATGGATTCACACAACTCATAGATAACCCTACTAGAACAAATAAAACCAACAAAAAAGAAACCATCTTAGACTGGATTCTTACTAATACTCCTCAACAAACCTACCAATCTGGCACTCTCCCTGAAGAACTAAGCGACCACTCATTGACCTATATCATTAGGCATAGAACCAACCTAACTTTACCTACCATATATAGAACCCTTAGCTCGAAAAAACACTTTAACTATGAACACTTTCTTGATGAATTAACTCAAGTTAATTGGTCTCCCCTAAAATATCTCCCTCTAAACAAAGCAGTCCAACATTTTAATTCCACATTCCTATCTATCCTAGACCACTATGCCCCAAATCGCACTATTAGAACTAATGCTAAAGTAGCTCCCTGGCTAACCAAAACCACTCGACAACAAATTATCCTTAGAAACAAATACTGGGCAAAATGGCGTGCCACCAAGAATCCAACAGATCACCAAAACTTCAAAGAACTTAGAAACAGTACTAAAAAAGCCATCCTAATGGACAAAGAATTACTACCAACATTTCCAACAAAACTCCAACAAGGAACCTAAAAGATTCTGGTCCAGCATCAATAATCTTTTATCCCCTAGCCAGCCTATCACACCAACCCCTGAGGGCTCCAACCCAGAAAATCCCACACAAACAGCCAGTGACTTTAATTCATTTTTTACTAATACTGTCCAAACTCTTGCTAGCCATCTATCTCCTGATACCTCTAAACTACCCCTCCCTACTTTAAATCTACCTCCTTCCTTTCATTTGCAACCTGTATCTACCTCCTTTATCTCATCACTGCTTCAAAAGCTAAAACCCACCACTCAATCTGCTGACAAACTTCCTGCAGTATGCTTGCAAATATGTGCTAAAACTATTGCCTATCCCACCTCTATACTAATAAATAGATCTATATAGGAAGGAATTTTCCCATCTATTTGGAAGATATCTTATATCATCCCACTACACAAAGGGGGTAAGTCCAACGACCTCTCTAATTTCCGTCCTATAGCACTCATCACCTATAGCTAAAATTATGGAAAAATGTATTGACAAACAACTCCTTAACCACCTCCTACACAATAACCTACTTGCTAACTGCCAACATGGATTCAGACCTTCACATAGTACTACTACAGCCTTACTCTCCTTTACCAACTCCATTAATTGTAACCGTAACAACTACATCCTATCATCTTCAATCTTCATAGACTTATCTAAAGCCTTTGATATGGTTAACCATAAACTTCTTCTGCATATTCTTAAATCACTCTCACTTGATCCTCCTTCCTTAACTTGGTTTACATCTTACCTAGAAAACTGTCAGCAAGCAGTTCTCTGGAAAAAATACTTTATCTAGTCTCCTCCCCATCTCATTGGGAGTTCCTCAAGGCTCTATCCTAGGCCCCCTTATATTTTCTATCTTTATAAATGACCTCCATCTAGCTATCCCAAACACTATGCATACAATATGCTGAAGATTCTACTATTATCTGCTCTGCCAATACACAAACTGAACTACAGTCTATCACACAAAAAGCTTTTACTACTGTCGAGCAATGGTTCACTGATCGCTGCCTACTGCTCAACCCTAAAAAAACCAAACTGCTATTGTTCTCACCTTCCCATAGATCTACCCCTCTTAACTTTACTCTTACTTCCATTGACAACACCATTATTTTCCCAGAAACGACTACCAAACTACTAGGAATAACCATTGACATCAACCTCAGCTTTGATATGCATATCAACAATACTATCAAATTAGTTAATAAGAAAATAGGTTCCCTTTACAGAATCAAAGCCTTCCTTTCACCAGAAGCAAAGACAATCTTAGCCAGATCCCATCTAAACTCTTCTCTACTATATGCATCTGCCTTATTCACTAACCTCTCCAAAAACAATATCAGTAAACTAGCACAATCTTACCATAATATTGCTCGATTTGCAACAGTAACCCCATTTAAAACTCACCACTGCCTGAACCTAAGAGAACTAGGTTGGCTTGAACTCCCTAACCAACTCCTATTTCAACAATTCCAAATAGCTCATACAATCCTATACCAACCAACTAAAACACCCATACTCACTAACCTCATTTCACCTTACAATAACCTGAAGCATCTACGTTCTTCCAACAAGCTACTGATAAATATTACCAAACCTAAAAATTCTGCTGGAGATTGCCTCTTTTCCAACTCTGTTGGAAAAATGTGGAATAAATTACCCTCTGACATCACATCTTTGTGCTCTCTCTCTCACTTTTTAAAAAACAAGTAAAAAATCATCTCAACAATCACTGGCTATGTTCCTGCACCAACCCAGGTTAACTCACTCCTTCCTCTTCTATCCTCTCTATCCTTACAGTAACTTTATATGTATGCTTTCTGACAAAAAAAAAAAAAAAAAATTTTACATGATATTTTGTTTGCAATTTTTAAATTAATGATCCCTACTTACTGCTTTTTTTTGTAAAATTGTATTTAACAATGTCTATGTTCTGTTTCCTATATGTTTTTTTTATATCTGTAATTTACCCTTGGAGCTTTTCTCCCCGGGCCTCTACTGAAAATGGACATATATCCAGCTAGACTAGCCCGGTCAACAAATGTAAAATAAATAAATAAACAAATAAAATAATACAACCAAAAAAGACATTTTACTAGACAAAAAAAACTTTTACCTGCACCTCCAACAAACCCATCAGCAAAAACCACAAATGTTCTGGTCAAGCATTAACAAATTACTTCAACCAGGACACTCTAAAACTCCCACCCCAACAGGTATCCCTTATTCTAACTCTAAACAAGTTGCTAATACCATCAACAACTACTTCACTAATGCCATTCAACCTCTAGCAAACACATTACCTCCTATTAGCACTAGCCCATCTAACACTTCAAATACCCCAGTTCCCTACCTTCCATTTACAACCAGTACCTACATCCCTCATTTGCACCCTCTTACAAAAACTTAAACCAAGCACCCCTTCTGCTGACTGTCTTCCAGCAGAATACCTGCAGATTGCTGCCACAGCCGTTGCCTATCCCATTTCCATCCTTATTAATAGGACAGTTACAGAAAGCACAATACCATCCATATGGAAAGTGTCCCATATCATTCCTCTACATAAAGGCGGTGCATCCACTGAACTTTCTAACTTTCGACCAATTGCCTTGCTCTCTCCAATAGCTAAAATAATGGAAAAATGTATACATCGACAATTACTACACCACCTCCTCCAAAATAATCTACTTGCTAACTGCCAGCATGGTTTCAGGCCTCACCATAGCACTACTACTGCCCTCCTATCCTTTTCTGACTCTATAAATGAACATCGTAATAACAACTCTCTTTCCTCTGCACTATTCATTGACCTTTCAAAAGCATTTGACATGGTTAACCATCACCTACTTATGGACAAACTAAAAGCCCTATCACTTGACCCGCAATCATTACTCTGGTTTAAATCCTATCTGGAAAACAGGCACCAAGCAGTGCTGTGGGACAGTCATCTTTCTACACTCCTCTCTGTCAACATTGGAGTACCTCAAGGCTCTATTTTAGGCCCTCTTCTCTCTTCAGTTTTTATTAATGATCTAAATGCCAAAATTCCCCAAGTCACCTGTATACAATATGCAGATGATTCTACTTTAATATGCACAGACAAGTCCCCAACCTCTCTCCAGAACCTCACCCAAACAGTATTTAACATGGTTCAAAATTGGTTCATGCAACATTGCCTCCTCCTGAACCCCCAAAAAACTAAATGACTGCTTTTTGCTTCTACCCAAAAGTCACCACTATTTCACTTCACAGTAACTTCCAACAATGGAACTAGCATATATCCCCTGATACTTCAACTCGTCTCCTGGGTATTACTATTGACCACAACCTTAACTTTGACGATCACATCAATACTACCATAAAATCTGTCAACAGAAAACTTGGCTCTCTATATAGAATCAAGCCCTTCCTTATGCCATTAGCTAGAACCACTATTGCCCAGACCCACCTTTTCTCTACCCTACTATATGCTTCAGCCATATATATACCAATCTATCCAAAAACAACTTTAACACACTTGCAACCAGCTACAATAACATATCTAGATTTGCCACTGGCACCCCTTTTAGAACCCACCACTGCCACAACCTTAAACAACTGGGATGGTTAGAACTGCAGAACCAACTTCAATGTCAACAACTTACTATTACCCAAAAAATCCTTCACCACCCTAATAATATCCCAGTCCTCTGTAGCCTTATTACCCCATACAAAAATCTTGCAACACTATGCTCAGCTAATAAACTTCTAGTCTCAACTACTAAACCTAACAACAGAGCTGGGGACTCACTTTTCTCTAATACAGTGGGAAAAAGCTGGAACCAGCTTCCAAGTGGACTTTTGACTCTTTCTTCTACACTGCTTTTCAAAAAAAACGCCTTAAAAAATACCGTAAAACACATTGGCTTTGTCCCTGCTCTAACCCTGACCTCTCCTCAATCATGCTTTCCTCATACTTTGCTAACCTTTTGTACATGGATGTTGACCTGAACTAACCAGTTACTTAACATCCCACTAGTATCTATCAAGTTCCCCTTTTTACTATTTTATAAGAATCTTTAAATTAGCGTTACAAAAAAAATGGACTCTGTAAGTTTTTCTAATTTTAGAATCTCAACAATGTTCTACTATTGTCTTATTATTGTATAATTTGTATGTTATGCTGTAAGTTATGTTGTTGCCTATGCTTGGAGCTTTTCTCCCTGGGCCTCTACTGAAAATGGACATGTATCCAGTTAGTCTAGCCCGGTCAACAAATGTAAAATAAAAAAATTAAAAGTCTGGGCTGCTTTCTCATGACCAGGTTTGGTGCATACACACACTGTGCCCTTTCAATTAATAACTCCTGCTGTGGAAAATCATTGTGCTTTCATAAAATTAATATAGCCTATTCCTTCCACTTTTTCTGGTACAACAGAAAATCTGTTTTCCCATGTGCTCTGTCCTGTAAGTCTACCATTTTTTGAAACATCTCTTCTTGAGCAATGTCATACTCAGCCAGCCTTTTCTTCATCTTGATGTCTGTTTTTTTGCAGTTTTATTAGCTCATCTGAATATCTATTTAAAGCTTCTTCCATTTTTACTAACCTTTTGTTATTTGAGTCAGTATTGCCCCTTCAATGTTTTGTTCATTTTAATCAGCTCTACATTGGCTTTATTTTTCCTTTAGATTACTGGAAGTCCTGTCATGCACCAAAGCTGGAGCTTGAGCTGATTTCTGCTGAACAGCTGCAGGATTCTTCCTAGCCAGTGTTTTCTTCTCACGTTTTGTGATTGATTTTCTTTCAGGTTCTCAGAATTTCTTTTTTTGCTGGCATCCAGGCAGTGCAATTACTAGCCAGTTACTGAAATTTACCCAAAACAACACATTCACTGGCTGTCTTTTCAGAGTTTCTGTTTTCACACTAAGATAAAATTAAGCTGTTACTCAGTGTGCAGCAATCTTGGAAGTCGTTTGTAATGTTAATTATTAAAACAGAAGTCATATTTGTATAATGCATAAAAAGTCTTTGTAATGGTTTGTTTTCTCTCTTAAAACTGAATGTGTACGGATGTCACTGTTTCATGTGTGATATTAATGAAGATGTTTAGAAAAATGCTAAAATACCTCAAATAGTCCTACACCTGCATTTCTGTTGGAAACCATATTTAAAATGCATTTCCTCATAATAGCTGTACTTTACAGCTCTGTAAACATGCCTTCTTTTTAGATCCCATGTGAAATAAATGTAGAATGAGTCACATAAACATGTATACAGTTATGTTCTCTTATTTAGTCACAGCTGCTTTACAAAGATGGTTAATCCATTTCTAACTGTACTACTTAAATTATACTTCAATAATGTGCTAAACTTCCTTTTGGCTTGCATACTGTACATCAGTTAATGCATGCCATGTATTTTAACATACTTAAAGAGGACCTCTGACCTGTGCCATTTATTCTTTTTAAGACATATATTACGATTATTCTAAGCATACTCTTAGGTAGTGATGAACTGTCTTATGTGTTTTTCATCTTGTGCTTTGTATTTTGTTTAATTTACTTATAACTTCTGCCTACCCGATTTTCATCATCAGCCCCCTTTTTCCCATTTTTCTACATGGAGTTGGGGTATCGTGTTAACTGTCGCCAACTCTCTCGATTCAGTGCCACACTCCTGCCTTCTTCAACACTCATGCCTGACTGTCGCAGGTGGTCTTTCACACAATCCATCCACCTCTTTGCTGGACATCCTTGCTTCCTCTTACCTTCTTCCTCTCTGTCCCAAGTCTTCCTCAGCAGATCGTCTTTTGCTTTTCTGCCCATGTGCCCAAACCACCGTAATCTGATCTTTCCTGCAATTGGAGCTACTTTGGCTTCTGCTGTTATGTCCTCATTTCTTCGTCTGTCCCACAGTGTGCATCCTACCACCTTTCTCAGGCACTTCATTTCCATCACCTCTAGTTTCTTCAGCTCTTCTACCTTTACTGCCCAGATTTCTGTGCCATACAGTAGTATTGGTCGCACCACTGTCATGTACACCTTACTTCAGCTTCTTTGGCATTCTTCTGTCATAGACTACACTTGATACTCTATGCCAGTTGGCTGTAGCCCCTCTGATTCTAGCTTTGACCTCTTCATTCAGACTACCCTTCTCCTCAACTACCCCTCCCAGATACTTGAAGCTGTTTACCTGTTTCACTATCTTCCCTTCTATCTCTATTCTCAGCTTCTTCTGATTTCCCCAATTTGCTGCCATTGCCTACCCGATTTTAATCTACCCAATTAGCAGCCAAAGTAAGTGGTTACACACACACACTGACTAAATGTACATGTGTGTTTTTATTTTATTCTCTTACTGACTTTGACGGTTACTGGGACTGGATAGGTTCCCTGCAACAACCCCTTACCCAGACTGTTCCTGACTAAATAGAAATAAAATCAACATTACTTGATGGACTTCTCAGCGTGTAATAGTTCTCTTTAACCTTTAGTTGTGATGAATTTTTGGATTACTTGATGGACTTCTCAGAGTGTAATAGTTAACTTTAACCTTTAGTTGTGATGAATTTGTGGATGACTTTGCTTTTAAACTGAGATGTTTTTAACCTCTCCCACTTTTTTATTTTTTGACATGTTCTTATAATCCATTTTAACTACAGTACAAGTTTAGTATGTGTCTCCTGTTATCAGTAAACAGAGTATACATTATTCACCATTAACCATTTTCTTTTTTGTGTGTTTCAGTCACTTTCAGCTCCGACTTTTTTCTTTAGTGGTCTTCCTCAGCAACAGGTTGTTTCATAAGACAGTTTACCTGCAGTCTGCATTAACATTGTCGTCTTCTACAGAAAAGCTGCCCTCGCCTCACCAGTCTCCTGCCAAACAGAGAGGTATGACTGGACAGTAAACTTTGACCCCGGAGGGGTGGAAGCACTTCAGCTGCTATGTGCAGAAAGTATACACTGCACTGATACAGCAATTTGCAGGGCAGCATCTGCCTAATAGAAGAGAATCATTTCATTCTGGATTTTGTTGTGCATGGTGCTGCAGCTGCTTAAGGCAGATAACTTAAAAATCTCTCACATTTGTACTGTCTTTTTTTTTCTTTTTTTTTTTTTTGTAATTTAATGGAATAATTATGTGACTGTAGTTTTATAGAATGTGTGACATGTATGTGCCTGTATCACTTTTGTATCTGTATTTGTGCCATTGACCTCCTGAGACATGAGCATTGCAGATCTTTTTATGTAGTGGTACCTGTAGGTCTGTATTGTTGAGATGCAAAAATGGCAATATCTTATGGCCTTTTCATTCTTCCTCACCAATGGGTTCAGATCCAATCCTTGGATCCGACTCAGCCGCATACAGTAGACTTTGGATCCAGCTCTCAACCTCCTCCTTCTACCCATAATACTCTATTCCATCCCCAATATCTCGGATCTCATTTGCAGCCATTGTGGTTAGATGCAGGTTCTGCTCTTGAGCTGCAAGTGATTTTTTTTTTAATCAACAACTTTTGAATAATCCTTCTATTCATTTTTTCTCTTTCTGCTGTTCCCGTTTTTACTTCCCTTTTTCCTCCCATGCAGCAGAGAAGGTACCTTATGAGCAGCTGATTTAGGTATAGCCATAAGAAGATATGCATGTATGTGGCTATGTGATTTTGTGGAGCCTTTCAAGGCGTCCTTTGTTAATAACCTGTTTGGCACTTCCTTTTTCGGTCCATCAGTTAGACGTGCTTACCCACAGCGAACAAGAGGGAAAGACTGTCTGCTATAGGAATCATGTTTTCTACCCCTCAGTCGATCTTCTATAGAAAGGTAAGGTAAGAAAATGTGGTTCCAAAAATCTCCGGGACCTTTCCAGGATTTGTACAGGGATAAGTCCTCCAGAGGCAGAGAAAATTTTAAAGGTGGATGTCACCCTAAAGACAGAGGGGTCCCACAGAACCAAAGCTTTAGAGATTCCTTTTCCAATAGGCCCTATCAGCGCTTCAGAAGTACTGCCCAACTGTCCAGCTCTGGAGGCAGTCAGAGGTCATTTTTCTTTGTATATAGATGCCTGGACAGATATCAAAAAAGATTCACGGGTGCTAAGAATCCTATCCAGAGGTTACTACATACCATTTTCTTTCCTCCTCTTACTCAAAAGAGGAAACATCCTCAGCAGCCATACTTCAGAGTATACCATTAAGATGGTATCTTCTTCTTTGCCAGGCCAAATTTTCCAGGCTCAGAAGAAACACTCCAGACCCTCATCCACAGCGTCTTCCAGGTCTTCTAGGAGTTTGTCAGCGGTGGCTGTGGATAGGATGATGCAGAAATTTCTCAGGGCTCAGATCCAGATGGGGGTCCTACCAGCTCTGTCTGCTCCTGGATCCATGAGTGTATCTGCCAAGTCCATTCGATCTCCTTCTCCGATCCGACCAGTGGTTTTGAAGTCCCAGGATATGAGATCCCCAAGAGCTTTGGCGTCTGATTCAAGGAAAGTACCTTCCTCGACTCTGACAATGTCCCTGACCAGTTCTGCTCTGATATCCTCATATCAGAGCAGGTCTCTGGTCTAGAGGTCAGCACCAGGTCTGGGAGGTTGGGTTCCGTTCCGATTTTGTCAGCTCCATCCCTTCCTGTCAGAGTTTGGGCTTTGGACAGCTCAGATCTGATTCTCCCTTGAGGCTTGGATCCAGGGGCAGCCCTGACCTACCTTCCATGGAGGCTTCAGCTCCGAGGAGGTTTTCCCTGGTCCTTTGGCCTTCAAGGTGGTGGAAAGAGCTTTCTCTCTTCACAGGAAGCTGTCTCAAATCCTACCAAGCTCTGAGCCAATCTGGTGTATCTCACAAGGACAGCCAGTTCTGGGAAGTGTCCAAGACAGTTCCTTTATAGGAATCCCCTCCCCCCTTCTTCTGATACTTCTCCCAAACATCCCATGAAGGAGGCTCCTTGGAAGAGAACGTGTAAGAGGATACACACAGATTCGCCCATAGACTGTCTCACAGAAGGCACTGATTTTTGATGAGGGAGAAGGATCCCCCAGATTGCCACCTGATGACCCCCAGATTGCCACCTGATGACATCTCCTTTGAAGATATCCTTGAGCTCCTCAAACAGAAGGGTGGCTGATCTTCCCAGTCACCTTCTCCTGAAGAATCAGTGTTTCTGGAGGTTTTTGGTTCTGGACCATTCTCATCTTGGATGATCCCTAGCAGATGAACTGATTAACTTGGTCTCCCGCCAGGCTTGGAAGGAACCGGACACTGTTGACCCTATTCCCAAGCATCCAAGAGGTCCCACCTGACCACATAGGATTCAGAACTTACTTTTTTTTTTTTAGTGCCGAAGAAAACAGGGGACCTAAGACCCATTCTAGATCAAAGCAAGTTGAACCAATATGTAAAGAAGACTACGTTCTGCATGGTCACAGTTCAGTCTATCATGCCTCTTCTGCACAAGGACAATTGGATGTGCTTTATAGATCTCCAGGATGGGTATTATCACATAAAAACAGACAAGTGATCCAGGAGACATCTACACTTTGGCTGGGAGCCAATCATTACCAATTCTGAGCACTGCCATTTGGACTCACCACAATCCCCAAGGTGTTTACCAAATGCATGGCAGTCATGGCATTTCACTTGAGACTCAAGGGATTCCAAGTATTTCCATATCTTGACAACTGGCTCCTCACCTTCCCATCCAAGCATAAATTTTTGCAAGCCAGGACTACTTGCTCCAGGTTTCCAACACTTTAGGCATCTCAGTAAACCATGCCAAATCAAACTTAGTCCTGGTACAGACCCTGGAATTCATAGGGACTCTCTTGAATACTACAACTCTGGTGACTTCCTTATCTCTCCATCGCATCTTTGAGACATCAGGTTCAGTGCATAATGTCTCACCTGTCTTCTCCGATAACATTAGTACTATAAGCTCTGGGGTCAGTGTCAGCTACCATATTTCTGGACACTCTATCATGATTCTTTATGCAAATTCTTCAGTGAACCTTGGTGGTCCGTGCTTTATCAGCCCCTATCATTTCCCATAAGACTTACTCCAATCTGCAAACATCATATTCTTTGGCGGATTCAGTCTGACGACCTGTTTCTCGGTAAACTGTTCACCTTTCTGCCCCCAGTTACCATAGTGACTATGGACGCTTCCCAACTGGGGTGGGGTGGGCATTTCTTGGGAAAGATGGTCTAAGGCACGTGATCCCTTTTGGAGACCAAGTTGCACATCAGCATTATAGAGATGAGCAGTCCTTCTAGTGTTGCAAGCATTTCAAGATGTTCTCCCTCTGGGGACTATTGCAATTCAAATAGACAACATGTCATTAGTCTGGTATATCAACAAGCAAGGAGGAATCCGATCTTATCCATTATGCAGAGAGGCCATGAGGGTTTGGGAATGGGCAATCACTTCAGACCGCTTCCTTATTGCAACGCACATCCTTGGGAAAGCCAACACACTAGCAAACAGGCTCAGCAGATCCATTCTGATGCCTCATGAGTGGTCTTTCAGTCATTCAGTAGTGAATATGATCTTCAGCCGCTGGGGCCAGCCTTGCTGTGACCCATTTGCCTCACCCTTCAACAAGTGCAGCAAGTACTTCGCTCTGATTCCTCTTCCGGGTGCCACTGCTATGTGCAGAAAGTATACACTGCACTGATACATTTACATTTGGCCCTCCGGGTCTCTTGTATGCCTGCCCTTCTCTTCCTCTTATTCCAGAGTTCTTACAGAAAGTAAGCAGGCTGAAGAGCTCATTCATCATCATTGCCACCATTTGTCCTCACCAGGTATGGTTCTTCTTCCTACTGTCCCACTTGCGATATCTTCCATGGATACTGGAGCCCACTTTAGGATCTCCTCTCTCACCCATTGAGAATTCAGTACCCCAATCTCCATGTCGTCAAGCTTAACTGCATAGTTTCTCCACTTCCAGTAATAGACAGTCCAGGCTTTCTTCCCCAGTTCGAGATATTGGCCTCCCAGAAAGCTTCTACCAAGAAAGTTTACAGAGGCAAATGGAAAAGACTTTGGGCTTCTAACCAGAATATTGACCCCTTTTGGGCACTAACTTCGGCCATTCTTCTTTTTCTAATAGCTTTTTTTAAAGAAAATTTTTTTTTTTTTTTTTTTTAACAATTAAACTTCGGTTGGCAGCAATTTCAAATTTCCATTCTGGAAACAGATCTTTTTCTCTGGCTTTGTCCAGATTGTGTAGGGCCTTCGTGAAAGACATTTTTCTCCTCAGACCACCCATAAAGGGCCCTTCTCCTCCTCCTTGGGACCTTACTTGTGATCCTTCACAGTTTAACTCAGAAACCCTTTGAACCGGCAGACAAATGTAATCTGAAGTAGCTTTTCTTGGAAAGCTATCATCTTAGTAGCTATTACTTAAGCAAAACAGAATTCCTGAGCTCCAGGTCCTATCAGGGAAGCCTCCTTATATTGTTTTTCATAAAGACAGGGTGGCTCTGTGCACTATAACCCTTCCTTTCTTCCTAAGTTAGCATCTGAAAATAACATCAACTAGTACATATAAATACCAGTCTTCTTTCCAAATTTTACAAGTAAGGGAGAACACGTGCTTCATCTCCTTGATCTGCACAGACAACTATGTTTTTATCTTCACAAAACAAAACCGTTCAGGAAGTCTGACCAACTTTTTGTATCCTTTTCCCCAAATTGCTTTGGCCAGGTAGCTAAAGTTACTCTAGCCAAGTGGATTACTGATTGCATTTCATTGGTTTATGCTAAAAAAGGACTAGATTTACCACAACCACCTCAAGCTCATTCTACTCAGTCCATGGCTACTTCAACTGCCTTTTGGTCAAGGACTTCCATTGATGACGTTTGTGCTGCAGCTACTTGGACAAAGACTCGTACCTTTGTTGCACATTACAAACTGGACATCATTTCTAGAAGCAGAGCTTCCTTTGGTTGGACAGTGCTACGGCAGGTCCTTCCATGAGGGCCTCCTGAAGGTTACATAGCTGGGGACTCTGTCCCATTGGTGAGGAAGAATGAAAAGGATTTAATCAAATTTATTAGTTATGTACTCGCCATAACTTGGCATCTGTCACCCATTTTCATTCTTCACCTTCCCTCCCATCCTTCCCCCAGCCTTGTCACTCCTGGAAGTACCTGTTAGACTGTATTGGAACTATTAATTTCCTGGTTAGAGCCCTGTCTTTCTTATGTCTGTGTCTATCTCTGCTATAAAATGGGAGATTAGGTATCAAACTCGATCTGTGGTGTTGGGGATGCAATAGAGCATTATGGGTGGAGGGAGGAGCTCGAGAGCTGGATCCGAAGTCTATTGTATGTGTATCCGAGGATTGGATCTGAACCCATTGGTGAAGAAGAATGAAAATGGACAACACAGATGCCAAATTATGAGGAGTACATAACTAATAATTTCCATTGGTCATTGTCTGTGCCTGTGTTGCAAGAATTCCAGAAAACAAATTACAGTATGAAAACCTGAGAGTCCTCGGAGCTGAGTAACCTTTGTAGTGATTAATGTCATATTTTTGCCTAGGATGCTGTTCAGTTACAGAACCCTATTGCTTGCATTAGTCCTTTACAGTTTAAGAATGTACATTATCCAGCCCTTTTTTGGGGGTTGGAAGCCTTTTTAATGTTTCATCATTTTCAGCTTTTGTGGCTAATTTCTTCATTCATAAGTGTTTGTAGTCATCACTGTCCTGAAACTTGATCTAGGAAATTGAGTATTTATGGATCTGAATGTGACACTTCTCAGAGATTTTTATCTGCTGCTGCTGCTTTTGAAACAAAACTCTGAACTTAGTCTTCTCCAGAGTAGGAAAACATCTGATGCTTCCCTGTGAGCATTGTTGGTGATGCATAATTCCGCACTGTTGGACACCATGGTGTTAATATGAAGAAAGTGTACCAATCACCACGGACTGACAGACTATTTTGATGATGAGTTATGTGCTGGTTTGTGAGTGTGACAGTATGAAATTGATGTTGACTTCACAGGTTATGACTCTTGCAACATTAATGTAAATCTGCCTGGTGTTTCTGGAGTAACCAGCATCTTTTAATTTGCATCTTTGCAGACAGCAGTTTCCATTTTGTAGAAATGTACTGGATGTAACTCTTTCACTGACTGATGTTCAGATTACTTATTCATTACTATTAACTTAAAAGCAATGTGATGCACAGAATTCTTTGAAGTATATTACCAGATACCAAGTGAAAACATTCTTGCATCATGACTTCCCTGGCGTGTGCTCTCCCTTTTACAAAAATAACGGTTGTCAACACCAAACTTAAATGAAAACTTTCCTTAGTTATGTACCTTTATGTAAACAACATCAAGGTGTAAAACAAATCATTTATATGGATTTTGATTTTAGATTAATTGTAAAATAATAAATACCCAGAGGGTAACAAATTGTCTATTTTTCTTTCTTTTTGCAAATGCTGTCTTTTTAATTGTAAAGGTTTTGTATACAGTATCACCCAAGTGGCCTAAATTTAGCAGACAATAAGCTGGTACATAGGTGGAACCCCTAAGGAGGAGTGTGGCCTTTTGTTCTTACAGGTATTTGTGTACTTCAGCATGTATTTGCTGTGCTTTGCTTTTGCCATTTTTTTCTGCTGGTACTGAGCCCATTTATTTTTAATAAGCATTGCTTCAGTACACCCAGGCTGTAGCATATTGTTGGGGGATGGCTGTTTTCCAACCACAACACTGTTAGTATGTATTTTCTACATTTACTAGGCCAGGCTGGTGCAAGCGACACACTTCACGTGAAGGGCTGATTTACTGGGTGTTAGTGGTCATGAAACAGTAAGAAGCAGCAAACAAAAAGATGAGTGGGAAATTTTTCTTTGGGTGCTTAAACTTCATTGTACAACACACTGGAGGATAGCCAGTCTACTAGTGTGATGTGACTGAAATCAGCTTTTCACAAACTGTGTGAGGTTTGAATGCATATTAAATAAACTCCACCATACACAGTTCTCTGTTGCACCCCATGAAATGCATACCATAACTGCACATACAAGGTGACAGCAACTAATAATGTAATGGTTTAGTTATGCTGAACAGGTGATGGGATCAAGCCATATTTCTCCAGTAGTATCAATGTCCTATCTTGAGCAAACACAGTTGTCTAACATTTGTACATTATTGATTGGTTATGTGAACTGGTTTGAGGACCCTTTTCAGTTTTGACCTGAACCACAAGAAGGAAAAATCAAATACTTGTATAGACAGCTTAGAAAAGCAGTGTGTTAGCATGATTTTTTTGTTTTGGGTTGGGGTGCAGGAGTTAGAAGGAAATTGGACTGCCCAGAGAAAACACGCACACATGAATTGAGCATGCAGATTCAATAGTCAGTGACCAGAGGTCATGATGATCCCCAGACCTTGAAGCTCGGAGGAAGAGATCATACCACTGAGCCACTGTGCTACCTTCACTAATGTAATTTGATTTGAGACTCTGAGAATAAACTGCGTTGGCAGGCACTCATTTCTCTTCTTCTGAGCAGGAAAGCATATGACTTGCTAGTGAAGCTTATGATATATGAATAACAGTGAAGATTACAATAACTTACACTCTAAACAAAAACAGCTGTTTACAAGTGACATTTTGTGAAAATCAGTACGGTACACTGAAGAAGCCAGGATCAGTAAGAGGAGGGTGCAAGTGAGAGGATCACAGTCGATGGGCACCTTTACTTTCCTAGTGGTATGTTCATCGTAATCATTGCTGCAGTAGCCTTAGCTGTATATGGGTTATATCCTGCCCAAGGATACAACAGCTGGCTATTCTTCAAAGCCTTGGGTTTCTACCCAGGCTACTCATTTCATGAGTTCCAGTTTTTTTTTCAGAAAATGTAGTGTTTTATATAAGAAGGTACTGTTTTTTTTTTTTTTTTTTTCTCCATTTTACGTGCTTATCAGAACTGTCTCATAACTGGCTGGTCTGAGAGGTTGTTTACTTCCTTTTAATTTTTACTGTTTGGGCTTATTGTAAGAACATTTTGAGGTAAAACTTGTGATTTATGTTGTTGGAATTAATGAGTTTTAATAGGGGCAAGTGTATTTTAGGAATATTGCTGTATTCTGGGCTTGTGAGCACTTCTTTTGACAACATACCCATCACAGAAGTGTGACCTAGCTGCACTAGATGGGAATCGGACCATTTTTGGCAGAACCATGGAATAACTTACCAGTCCCAAGAAAGAGAACTTGCAAGGAGCCCTTGATATCAGAGCAGGTTCAGTCTGCGCCTCAGCTGCTGGTGGGTGACTGTGCTGTGAGCCATTATTGATTCCTCAGAATATTCACTTTTTTCTCTGGCTCCCTCTGATGTAGTGTCTTTGGCTACCATGGACCAGAGTACAGCCACATCATCTACAGCTGTTTGGCTGCCCTTGCCAAGTATGGGAGAGCTGCTGTTGTCTGTCTGGGAGGCAGGGCGTACATCCCTGCATAGCTGGGCTAAGAGGCCTGGTCCCTGGAGTGAAGTGTCATGCATGAGTCAGTCCCCTTTTAGGAATGTCCCTAGAAATAAAAGACAGAAAACTAAACATTTATATTCTTCAGACAATATTTCTGTTGATGAGGTAGGGTTTGACTGACTAAAGATTTATTCTAGGCTTTAAAACCTTTAAAGAGTGACTGCAATTTTTGTGATAAAAATAAGTTTCCTCAGTTTGAGTATTCCCTGTCCGATGATGAGGAAAGGAATTGGGAAAGGGCATTTTTGAATATTTCTACCCACATACCTAATTATGACTCTGAGTAAAGTTTTTCTTTAGAACCTGTTACAGAGGAATTTTCATTTTCTAAAACTATTTCTAGGATGAATAAGATGATGTTCATCGTGCATACAGCTGCAATCATTCCAGATGGGTTATCCTGCCGTCAGGCGGGTCCTCGGTCGGCCGAATTCCTAAGTCTAGGTCCGGCGTCGGTTGTCGTCGCTTCTTCCCTGACGTCAGTGCGGCAGGGGTATAAAAGAAGCAGCCGACGCCATTTTCTTCAGTCTTTCTTGCCGCGCGGTGCCCGAAGCAGAAACAGTTCGCAAGTGCCGGTCGGCCAGCTCCTGAGATTTACAAAAGTATTTTAGCCGAAGTCTTCTTTAAAGCTAAGTACCCCGTTGGGAAACTTTTCTTGCCTCAGACCGATGTCAGACAAAGTTAATAATTGCATTTCTTGTGGGAAGCAAATACGGCATAAGGATTTCCACTCTTTCTGTATACCTTGCTTAGGCCCAGACCACGACGTCTCGGCCTGCCGTTTTTGTGCTAGGTTCAACAAGCGCACTATTAAGCGTCGGGCGGAGTTCGCCCTTCATTATTTTGGCAAAAAATTTAATTATATCATGCCGTCGGATACACCGACACAAGAAAAAGACGCAAAGATAAGGACCGACATCCGAGGTCCGCACCGAGTACTGACACCACGCTTAGGCCGACTACCGGTTCTCAGCGAGGTGCCTACGCAGCCCCTGAATACCGATGAAACTATTTTACCGGTGACTTCAGTACCTGAGGTCGCAGGCCCCTCGGTCTCTATTCCTACAGCAGATACCGACGCCACTCTTGGTGGGGAAACTCAAAATTTAGTCAGGCCTGCCATTTCCGAAGGCGTCTTCAGGACTTCCACTTTCTCTATTAAATCCTTCACTAAATCTAAAGCAGCCATGAAAACTAAAAAACAGGGTCCTCAGACCTCCTCTCATGCCTAAAAAGCAGATGCTTAAAATGGCTGAGGATTTGATAACTCTCATCAGGGGTTCTCAACCCCCCTCTGACAAAAGACCCAGATTGGAGGAAGGCTACCCTTCCTCAGACCAGGCTTCTATTACCTCAGAACATTCTGAGGACCAGGATTATGCCTATTCTTCTTTCGAAGACTCTGATGCTGAGGAGTCTATTCCCTCTGTCTCCCCCCTGAGGACCACTCTTTTGGGGAAATCCTGCATACATTGAGGGAACACTTTCACTGGGAAGGCCAAGATTACTCAGATTCCAAGAAAAGGCTCAGGGAATTTCTCCTGCTCCCCCAGCATAGGCCCCTGGCTATCCCTCCTGTTTTAGATATTTTGGATGTGTACGCAGAAGCCAGCCTTAATCCAGATTCTTTACCTCCAGCCCCTGTTAAACCACACAGGTATTACCAGGTCCCTGATTCTCACCAGTTCCTTTATAAAAGCCATATTGCTGACCCAGAAACTATTTCACAGGGTCCCAAGGGAATAAAGGCCTCTACTGCTAAAAACCCTTTACCTTCAGAGAGAGATTCCAGAGCACTAGAAAGGTGGGGGAAAAAGGTGTATACATCTGCCACTTTAACCATGAGGGCATTCAACTGTCAATTCCATATGTTAAAGCACCAACAGTTTTTGTTATCTCAGTTGAAAAGCAAAATGGCACAAACAGAACAACCAAATTTGAAAGAGTTGCAGGATTTGTTGCATGGTGCAGAGCAAGTGGGTAAACATACCTTGCAGTGTGGTTTTGATGCTTTAGAGGCCTCATGTAGAGCTGCTGTCACGGGGTCTGTTATACGTAGACATGCCTGGCTCAAAGAGCAAACCTTACCAGATCATGTCAAAGCAAAGTTATTAGATGCACCACTTCAAAAAGATGTATTTTTTGGTGTTAAAGCTGAGGAGGTACTAAAGAAAATGGAGGAAAAAGTGAAATCTATGCAAACAGTGAAAGATTTCCTACAGGTACAACCTCCACGCTTCAGCAGAAACTGGCCTTCAAAAAATTGGTCCTTTCCAGCCACGGACAGACCTCAAAGGGGCAGATACAGATGCCCAAGGGGTAGAGGACAACCTCAAGGATCTTACAGAGCAAGACAGTGGCAAGCACCAATCCCAAGAGGTGGAGAAGATAGATCACAGTCATTTAGAAAACAGACACAATGACTTCCCCCGATGCCTGCCAAGCAAAGCTTTAATGGCAGCACCTTTGGGCGGAAAACTGGCATTATTTTCAAAAAATTGGCATATTGTTACAAAAGACAAATGGATTCTGGACATTATAGACAGAGGCTACAGGTTCCACTTTCACACCCTTCCAAAATGAGAGGCATGCCAAACCTGCCACAAAATCAAAGGGCAGAGGCACAAAGACAAATTTCCGCTCTCATGGATATGAAAGTGATTCAAGAGGTACCTGCAAAAGAACAAGGTCAAGGTTTTATTCCAGACTATTCCTGGTACCAAGGAAAGACAAAGATTGGAGACCTATCTTAGACCTATCCATCCTAAACACATATCTACAGGTGCCAAAATTCAAGATGCTCACATTACAGCAGCTTCTTCCCATGCTGGGCAAGGAGTCTTGGCTGGTAACATTGGACCTCAAGGAGGCATACCTGCATGACCCTATCAGACAAGATTGCAGAAGATACCTCAGATTTCTTGCAGGTTCAACCCATTACCAATTCTCTGCATTGCCCTTTGGCTTATCTACTGCACCCAGAGTGTTTACGAAATGCCTGGCATCAGTAATTGCCTTCTGCAGACTACAAGGAATACAAATCTACCCATATCTGGACGACTGCCTGATCCAAGTGGACAGCAAGGACATTCTATTGCAGCATCTGGCGTTTGTAATAAAACTGTTAAACTTCCTGGGATACACAGTGAACAAAAAGAAATCAAAACTAATACCTTCTCAACAGATAATTTTCCTGGGTGCCAGCTTAAATGCAACCACCCAGATGGCCTACCTCACGCCAGACAAACAAGGGCAACTGTCTCAATACTTCAGCAAAATGGCAACTTTCACCAGGCTAACTGCAAGGAAAGTCCTGCAGGCTCTGGGATTCATGGCATCTTGCATCCTACTAATCCCATGTGCAAAGCTGCATATGAGGAAACTACAATGGTACCTAAAAAACTTATGGTCTCAACACAGCCACAGCTTGGAAACAATGATACCACTCATTCCATGCCTTCAAAAGGAATTTTTGTGGTGGGCTCAAGCATGCCAAAGAAACACAGGTCTTCCTTTCTGTGTACCTCAAGCAACTCAAATCATCACAACGGACGCCTCCAACTACGCCTGGGGAGCACACATGGCAGATCAGTGCATTCAGGGAAAATGGTCCCAAAAAGAGAAGCACCTACACATCAGCCAAAAGGAGATGCTAGCCGTGCAAAATGCTCTTATGACCTTCAAAGACCTACTGCATCCAGGCCAGCTATTGATAAGGACAGACAACACCACAGTCATGTGGTACATAAACAAACAGGGGGGAACTCATTCATACCCCCTGTGCAGGCAAGCCATGACCCTATGGAACACAGCACTGGAATTGCAAATTCAACTACAGGCACAATTCCTGCCAGGGAAGGAAAACACACTGGCAGACAACCTAAGCAGAAATATGACAGATCCACACGAATGGAAGTTGCATCCTCAAGTTTTCTCAAAGATAACTCAGGCATGGGGACAGCCAGACATAGATCTATTTGCTACCCACAGAAATTACCAGTTGAAAAAATTTTGTTCAAGGACCTATCATCCACAGGCCTGGAAAGTGGACGCACTCTCTTTCAATTGGGCAACATTGACAGTCTATGCCTTCCCGCCTCTTCCTCTACTGATCAAAGTTCTATTAAAAGCCAGAGCAGAGAGGCCACAAATGATTCTCATTGCTCCAGACTGGCCACGACAACACTGGTATCCGCTCCTAAAGAGCCTGACACACTCCCCACCATGGATCCTACCTCTAGTCCCTCTTCTGTTGTCCCAGCACAACTACAAAACCCCTCACAGCCAGCTCAAAACCCTAAATCTAGCTGCATGGAGAATACCTTAATTTCCCAACAGACTCTCCTCTCCAAGGAGGTGGAGGATGTCATCTTGGAGGCCAGAAGACCTTCTACTAGAAAAGCCTACTCCGCCAAATGGAAATGATTTTGTTCCTGGAATCAAGCAAAGGGCCAGAATCCTTGGGTAATAAATATACCTCACATTTTACAGTACCTAGCTGAGATGTTAAACAGTGGCCTTTCCTTCTCCTCCATCAAGATCCACACTTCAGCCATTTCTGCACAATACAACACAGACCCTCCTTTATTCTCACATCCTCTATTAAGGCAGTTCCTCAGAGGGGCAAAAAATATAAAACCCCCAAGGAAACCACCAGTTCCAGCTTGGGACCTCAACTTCGTATTGGAAAAGCTGACCCTGCCTCCCTTTGAGCCAGCTTCTTCAACAGAGCTACAATACTTGTCATGGAAAACAACCTTCCTTCTGGCTATCACCTCAGCACGCAGGGTTTCGGAACTGCAGGCCCTCATGGCTGTGCAACCATTCATCATTTTCCATCAGGACAGAGTTTCCTTACGAACCAACCCTACCTTCATGCCAAAGGTAGTATCCAGTGTAGCTTTGAATCAGACTATCCACTTACCTACCTTTTATCCAAATCCACAGAACAAAGGGGAGAGACTACTATATTCCTTGGACATTCACAGACAACTTCGTTATTACTTGGACAGAGCAAAGCCATTCAGGAAATCTGAGCAACTCTTGGTGTCCTATGCTGCAGGTGCTCAAAGAAAGGCTATTTCCAAACAGACAATTTCAAAATGGATAGCCCACTGCATTCGCTTTTGTTATTCATTTCATGGAAAATCTGTGCCTGCATACATCAGATCCCACTCCACCAGGGCCACAGCTACCTCTGCAGCTTTCCTCAGGGGGGTCCCTACCAAGGACATTTTGGAAGCAGCTACTTGGAGTTCAGTGCACACTTTCTCCAAGCACTACCACCTTCCACTATACTCAAAATCTAGAGCGGGCTTTGCCACAGCAGTCCTGCAGGGCATCCTCACTCCTCCTAGTTCCACTTAGTGCCTACCACCCTTACTTAGCTTTGGGATTCTACCCATCTGTAATGACTGCAGCTGTATGCACGATGAACATAGTACAGTTTTGTACCTACCATAAATGTAGATGTTAGGACAGGCCTTATGACAAACACCTTTATCATACAACCTATTTGGGGTATTCTTTTAAGGTGTATTTGCTTGCATCTACTGTTTTTTTATTTATCTATATTGCATGTTTGCATAACATAATGTTTTGCCTTCCTTCTGGGGGCACCTGACATCTGGGGCAAGAAAAACTGAAGAAAATGGCGTCGGCTGCCTCTTTTATAAACCTGTCGCACTGACATCAGGGAAGAAGGGATGACAACTGACGCCGGACCTAGACTTTGGAATTCGGCCGACCTAGGACTCGCCTGATGGCAGGATAACCCATCTGTAATGACTGCAGCTGTATGAGCACTCGAACATCTACATTTATGGTAGGTACAAAACTGTACTTTTCAGTGGGTACAGTCTAATATTCCTCCCTCTTTTAAGAAATACTATGACAAGTTTATTACAGGTGGAGTATAGCCTCCTGCAATTCTCCCCCTTTTGCCAGTTTTGGATATTTTTTTATATTGCATGCAACATGCATGACAATCAACCTGCAGCCCCCTAAGAAGGCAGACTTTATAAAGTGCCTCAGTCTTTCAAATATTTGTTTTCTTACCACAGATCTGACCTTGCAACTATTTCTGTATGTAATCCTTCTGCAACAAGAAATGTATTAATCCTTCTCTTTCCGATAAGGATAGGAAAGCTTTTGATAGATTTAGAAAGAGAATTTATGCCACTTCAGTATATAAAATCCAGAATTTTCAGGCTCATATATTAAAATACTTAACTTTTGGCAATATGAGGAACATTACAGCCTCTTTTACGTCTTCAGAAATTAAATCTTTGAATTCTTTGTTTCCCAGGTAACTAAACATTCTTTAATGAGTTCTTATGACTTTGCTGGATCTGTGTCCACAAGAGTAGCTTCTGTCTCTGTTATGATCTGGTTTGCTTGAGTGCATTCATGGAAGTTTTCTAAAGATATTAAATCTGAAAATTTAAACTCTCCCTTGAGTAAAGAGGTTTTATTTAGTTGTCCTGCTACTCAAGTACTCAAACCATGTGATGAAAGGGGGGAATTGATCCAAGGGGTCACTCAGATTTTTCATCCCTACTTCTCAAAGTTTGCTAAAACCCTTGTTACAAATTAATGTTGCTTTTACAGTAAGCAAAATAAACACTCCCAACAGACTTATAACAAGCAAAGAAGTAGCAGGAAGGTTCAAAGAAAAGGAGAGGATATTCCAAAACAAAAAAGTGGAGGGCAGTTCAATAGTATGTTATGACTATTGCACCATTCCTCTCTTCCCCCATTCCCACCATACCACTTCTTTAAACCTGCCCCAGAGCTTGGTTCTTCACTTTCTCTTTTGTCATCAGATTGTTTTAGACAAATGGGTCTTACAAATTATTCAGAAAGGGTACGGATGGCAATGAGAAAGCCTCCCTCCTCCTCAGGGGATCCCCACATTCTCCAAATCAGACTTTCCCGTGTCCCCCAGTTGTCAACCATAAACTTTCGGGGGGGGGGTTATACAACCAGACCTTAGATCTGTGGGGAGAAAAGTTTTACTCAAAAGATTTTTTATGGTGTCAAAGAAGAAGGTATCATGGAGACCAGTTTTGAACTGTCCTTTTTCAACCTTATTTGAGAGTTCCAAAGATCAAAATGTTGTCCCTACAAACTTTACCTCTCATTCCTCCTCTTGGTTGGTTGGTAACTCTAGACAGTCCCATTCCTATTGCTGCACATTTCAAAAGTTTTCTAAGGTTTTCTCTGCCTGGGTCATAGTATCAGATGTTATGTAGTCCAGTCTCGCCTACATTCTTAGCCGTGGGTTCGGAGCCGAACCTCTGCTCAGACTCGGCCATACTCTAGCTCGAAGTCTTCAATTGGCTCGTAGGTAAGAGGTATCCCTTGCTGCAATGCACCTATCCCCAGATCTCATTTGCAGCTCGTACAGCTTGGACGTGGTCTCACTCTTGGCTGTGGTTAAGTACAATATTTCAATTTATTTTTCAATATTGTAACTCCAAAAGCTATTTTTCATAGCTGGTGTGTGTTTTGCTTCTGCGACCGGTTCTGTTGAACTTTTCTTGGGATCCCGTTACCTTCTTTGGTGTTTACGGGCTAGGCCCATTTCAGTTAGAGGACCTAGTCCTCCCCTGTGTTTGTGTAGTAGACCTGTTAGCAGGTTTTTTGTTGAGTGACTGTTTTTGGTGCCCTTATTCCCTGGGCTAGGCCTGTTTAACTTGAAGGACCTAGTCCTTCCTGTGGTTATCCAGCAGTCTCTAGGCCATTTCAGTTAGAGGCTGTAGTTTCCCGCGCTCTATATTGGTTATTTTTGGTGAAGGTGTCCCTACTGTTTTTCCCTGTGTGTGTGTGTTCTTGTTAACAGCATGTCCAAGGATTCTAAAGAACATAGGCCTTCGGGCTTTAAAAAGTGTGTCAAATGTAATAATAAGATGTCTTTGACGGATGGGCACTCAGTCTGCGTGTATTGCTTGGGGGCTATTCATCTACAAGAATCCTGCTTGTTCTGCCACGCTTTCAGTCCTCGTGTGCTGCAAGAGAGGAAGAACAAGCTTATTTGTAAGGGATTGCTGAAACCTTCCTTTGAAGAAGACTTGGAGAGGTCTTCTAGTTCCAGATCCTCTCCTTCCAAACCGGACAAAAAAAACAGACAAAAAATCCTCAAAGAAACTCTCTCCGGCTCAGTCAGTTTCCTCTGAGCCACCAGAGAAAATCACTAGAACTATAGTTGCTTCTTCGGGGCCAACAGAAGGCAGTGCATCTATGATGTCGACATCGGCTCCCAGTCTATTGGAGCCAGTGACAGATTTATCAGTTCGGAGCTGGTCTCCAGTTGTTCAACCGTTTTCTCCGACTCACAGTTCTCCCTCTGCAGGGAGATCCAGTTCCCCGACCGTGTCTTCTAGGTCCTCTAGGACCCTTTCTGATGAGGATGTCGATATAGTGGTGAGGAAACTGCTCCAGTCATTGGTGCTGACTAAATTGCTTTCGGCTCTGGAGCCCATCTTCCCTTCATCTTTGGCTGTTCCTCCTCCGGACCTCTCTTTGGAGCCAGAGCTGTCGGTTCCATCGGACGCCATGAGGTCGGTTCCAGTAGCCCCTTTTGGCATCTCGGCTCCGATCTCAGCTCTGACCCCATCGGCGCCATCAATGGGGTCCAGGATTCACAGTTCACCGGACAGAACTGAGAGGGAGGTTTCAGGTCGATCTTCCTCGGCTCCGAGCCTTCCTCTCGGTGCTTCGGCTCAGGTGAGCGTGGACCCGACATCGGCTTCGGACCTCATCTACTCGGCTCAGAGGGCTACTACCATATCTTCCATGGTTAGTCGACCTTTGGAGCAGGGGGGGATCAGCTTTCGAGGTCATGAGGAGTGTGCTGGCCAGGTCGTCATCTGCATCTTATGGCACTGACACTCTTCCCCCTCCAGCACCGATATCAGTCTCAGATCACCATCTATCTAGGGACAGCGGAGACTTAAGGCCTCAGGATACTTCCATGAGTGTTCTCCAGCTTTCTGAGGCCTCCCCAGATATTTTACCTGAGGAGCCCCCCAGAAAGAGTGTGCGCAAGAGGAAGCACATTGACTCCCAAGATGAGTCTCATGTGTGACATCGACCTCAAGGAGTCAGAGGGGTACCCCAAGTCATCTTCTGACGATATCTCTTTCTCAGATATCTTGAAAATATTGAGACAGAGAGGTGCCTGGCCCTCCAATACCCCTTCTGAGGAGGAGTCTGTGTTCCTGAAGGCCTTTGGGTCCCAACTTTCCCTCTTGGGTTTCTCCCCCATTCGACGAGCTCCTGGACCTCGTTTGTCAAAAGGTATGGGAAACTCCAGACACTGTGGAACCGGTCCCTAGGAGATACAACAAGTTTTTGTCCGCTCCCCCGATAAAGATTTTCTTACAAAAGGCATTCCAGTAGATGCCATGGTGGTGGTAGCAGCCACCAAGAAGGCACTTGCAGAAACTTCATCTACCATCCATCCCCCTAACAAGGAGTCCAGGGTTATGGACAGGTATGGGAAGTGTGTGTTCTCTTCAGCCACCTTTACACTGCAGTCGCTAAACTATTTGTTGCATTTTACACGGCTCCAGAGAGATCTCCTAAAAGAGCTGGGAGATTCTCTACAGGGTAACGTTTCTAATGCTGTGGCTCAGAAGGTCACTGCTCAGATGTCTGCCCTAAATTCTATTACCAACTCTTCCATGAGGCTGATCTCTTACGCAGCCGACGGAGCGAGCAGGGCTGCGGGTTCCGGAGTCTCTCTTAGGAGACACTCCTGGATGTGCCTGTGCAACTTCGCGGAGGCTTTCAAGTCCACCTTCACCAACACCCCCTTTGATGGGTCATCCTTATTTGGAACCAAGATGAAGGACACTCTCACTAGGTGCGAGCAGGAAGGAAAAACCCTGTCTGCCATGGGAGTCCATTTTTCTATGCCTTCTAGACCTTATCCCAAGGGCCAGAAGGGTGGAAAAATGTGGTTCAGAAAGTCGCAGAGGTTTTTTCACGATGCACAGAGTGATTCCCCTTCCAGAGGCAGAGGAGGGGGGTGGAAATTCAGGTAGACGCTGCCCCAGAGGCAGAGGAGGCCCGCGTAACCAGGGGGACCGCAATTCCTTTCATGGTTCTCTCTACCAGCGCTTCTGAGGGGAGGCCCAACTGTGCGTCTCTGGAGCCAGTCGGGGGTCGCATTTCTCTATACCCAGAAGCCTGGTGAGACATTACCCAAGACGAGTGGGTATTACAGATAATTTCCAGAGGTTATTATATTCCCCTTCTTTCTTATCCCCCTCCAAACAAAAGAATCCCAGACGTTCCACCCAGTCAAAGGGATTCCACAACTTTAGAACTACAAAAGTTGCTGTCAAAGGGAGCTATCCAGCCTGTCCCCTCAGACTAAGTAGGATTAGGGACTTAGTCCAGATTCTTTTTGGTGCCAAAAAGAATAAGGGGACCTGAGACCCATTTTGGATCTCAGCATTTTGTACCTTCATGTAGAGAAGTCCATGTTCCACATGGTCACGTTACAGTCAATTCTCCCTTTATTAGGGAAAGATGTGTGGATGTGCTGCATCGACCTCAAGGATGCTTACTACCATATCAAAATGGACAGGGCATCCAGAAGTCACTTACGCTTCCGGCTGGGACCAGTTATTTTCAGTTTCGCTCCCTGCCTTTTGGTCTCACCACAGTCCCCAGGGTGTTCACCAAATGCATGGCAGTGGTAACGGCTCATTCGAGACATCAGGGATTCCAAGTGTTTCCGTACCTGGATGACTGGCTCCTGTCTGCCACCACCAGGCATCTACTGCTACAGACCAGGGATGCCACTAGTGTGCTGTGCCAAAGTCTGGGAATGAATTTGAATTGGGAAAAGTCTGCCTTGTTGCCCTCGCAGTGTGTTACCTTTATCGGCGCCGAATTAGACACGGTGCTCATGAGGGTTTTCCAACCAGAAGAGAGAATTCAGGTTTTACAGCAGCAGGTCTAAGCTTTGCTACCACTGAAGAAGGTCAAGGCAAAATTGGTCCTCAAGTTGTTAGAGACCATGGCTGCCATGATTATGCTAGTTCCTCTTGCAAGACTACACATGAGGCTTCTTCAGTGGCTACTTTTTGCCCAGTGGTCTCTACAGCATCTCCTGCTCTCCCATCTTATTTTGATTACAGACAGGTGCAAGCAGGCTCTGCGCTGGTGGCTTCAGACCAGCAATCTCAGTGCGGGTATGCCTTTCGTTCTTCCTTCTCTGGTTGCCACGGTGACCACGGATGCCTCCCAGATTGGGGGGGGGAGCATTATCTCTGCAGGACAGTCCAAGGCACATGGCAAGAACACGAGATCCATTTGCATATCAATGTCTTAGAGATGAGAGTGGTGCTATTAGCTAGTGTTGCAAGCACTTCAAGGCTTTCTTCCTCATGGGACAATTGCAGTCCACTCAGACATGTCAGTGGTATGGTATCTGAACAAACAGGGAGGAACTAGGTCGTATCCCCTTTGCAGAGAGGCACTTCGAATGTGGCAGTGGGCAGTATCTTCCCGGCGCTTTCTAGTGACAACACACATACTGAGGAAGTCCAATGTGATTGCCGACAGGCTGAGCAGAGCTATTCTGATGCCTCACGAGACTGGTCCTTGAGTGAACAAGTGGCGAAGTGGATTTTCCACAGATGGGGTCAGCCTTGCTGCGATCTATTTGCCAGCCTCCTCAATGCCAAATGCAGCAGATACTTCACCCTTATCCCCCCAAAGGGGGAGGCACCCAGGGATGCTCTAGTTCATGACTGGCCCTCCAGTCTTCTCTATGCCTTCCCTCCAATTCCCCTGATAATGAAGGTTATTCAGAAAGCACAATCCTTGGGAAGCAAAATGATATGGATTGCACTACACTGGCCTCGTCAGATCTGGTTTCCTTTTCTCCACCCTTATCTAATGGACGATCTGTGGATTCTGGACCCAGAGCCAGATTTGTTGACTCATATGTCAGGGCAGATGTTTATTGTGTTTCACTGTTGCAGTCATTACTCTTGGGTTATCCTGCTGGCAGACTACCCGCAAGTCTGCCTGAATTCCAAGGTCTAGGTCCGGCGTCGGTTGCTGTCACCACTTCCCTGACATCAGTGCGCCAGGGGTATAAAAGATGCAGCCGACGCCATTTTCTTCAGTCTTTCTTGCCATGCGGTGCCCGAAGCAAAAGCAGTTCACAAGTGCCAGTCGGCCGACTCCTGAGATTTTCAAATCCGATTTTCAGAACCGAAGTCTTCATTAAAGCTAAGTACCCCGTTGGGGAAACTTTTTTCTTGCTCCAAACCGATGTCAGAAAAAGTTAACAATTGTATTTCTTGTGGGAAGCAAATACCTTATAAGGATTTTCATTCTTACTGTATTCCTTGCCTAGGCCCTGATCACAACATTGCTAGCTGTTGGTTTTGTGCTAGATTTAACCAACGCACTACTAAGCGTCTGTTCGATTTTGCATTTCATTACTTTGGCCGAAGATTTAATTATATAATGCCGTCGGAACAGCCGACCGAAGTTTACAAAAAACGCAAGGACAATGAAAAGGATAGGCATCCGAGGTCCAAAACCGACGACGAGGCCTCCGTTAGGCCAGTCAACGGTTCTCAGTGAGTCGCTTTCGCGGCCCCTGGCACCCGCTACCTCAGAGCCACAGGCCGCTTCCGACTGGGCCTCTGGATACTCAAGGTATTGGACACTTGGAAATCATTCCCTCAGATGGTCCGGAGCCGCTGAGCAGGCATCGGCTTCTGAGGGTGTGTTCAGACCTACACAATTATATGTTAAACCATCTTCAGCTTCAAAGACAAAGACTAAACCAGCTCTAAAGACAAAGAAACAAGTACAGCATTCTCCTACTCAGACTTCCATGCCTAAAAAACAGATGCTTAAAATGGCCGAAGACCTAATTACTTTGATCAGGGGTTCCCATCCCCCTCCTGATAAGAGGCCTAGGCAAGAGACAGAATATGATTCTTCTGATCAGGTTTCTATTTCCTCTGATTCCTCTTCTGAACAGGAATATTCTGTGCCTCCCTATGAGGACTCTGATGCTGAAGAATCCATTCCTTCAGCCTCTCCTCCTGAGGATTATTCTTTTGGGGAAACCCTGCATACCATGAGGGAGCATTTCCACTGGTAGAGCCAAGATTATTCTGAATCTAAGAAAAGGCTCAGAGACGTTATGCTACTTCCTCAGCACAGACCCCTTGCTATTCCACCTGTTCTAGACATTGTAGATGATGTATTTTCAGTATCCGGCCTGTCTCCTGACTCTTTACCCCCTGCACCTGCTAAGCCAGACAGATACTGCAGGGTCTCGGATTCTCATAAATTCCTATATAAAAACCCCGCTGCTGACCCAGAAACTATATCTCAGGGTCCCAAAGGGGTCAAAGCTTCCACTGCAAAAAACCCTGTCCCCTCTGATAGGGATTCTAGGGCACAGATGGGGGGAAAAAAGTTTACACTTTTGCTACCTTGGGTGTAAGGGCTTTAAATTGTCAGTTTCATATGCTTAAATATCAGCAATACTTAATGTCACTGCTTAAACAGAAAATGTTGACAAGTACTGAATGTTCATGCAGCTGAACAAGTGGGAAAGCATACTTTGCAATATGGTTATGATTCACTGGCGGCCTCTTGCAGGGCCGCTGTTACAGGTTCTGTTATTAGAAGGCATGCTTGGTTAAAGGAACAGAATCTGCCTGATCATGTTAAAGCAAAATTATTAGATGCCCCATTACAGCATGATACTTTGTTTGGTGCTAAAGCAGAAGAGGTGTTGAAGAAAATGGAGGATAAAGCAAAATCTATACAGACAGTTAAGGATTTCTTACAGGTGCAGCCATCCAGATTTAGCAGGAACTGGCCTTCTAAAAATTGGTCCTTTCCAATGTCAGACAGACCACAAAGAGGCAGATACAGGCGTCCCAGAGGCAGATCTCAGCCCCCAAGGCTCATACAGGCCTAAACAATGGGGTGCTCCTACCTCCAAAAAGCGGAGAAGACAAATCACAACCTTACAGGAAACAGTCCCAATGACTTTCCTCTGCCAGATCCAAGCACTTTTCTTTTGGCAGCCCTCTTAGGGGGAAAACTCAAATTGGCAAATGGTTACCCAAGACAAATGGGTCTTGAACATAGTGTCCCAAGGCTACAGGTTCCATTTTCACACCCTACGAAGGCCAAAAGGTATGCCAGACCTGCCACACAATCAATGGGCAGAGGCACAAAAGCAAATTACAGCCCTCATGGACATGAGGGCCATTCAACAAGTACCACAATAAGAGCAGGGGCAAGGATTTTACTCCAGACGTTTCTTAGTTCCCAGAAAGGACAAAACCTGGAGACCAATACTGGACCTGTCTATACTAAATACGTTTCTGGAGGTTCCAAAATTCAAGATGTTGACTATACAGCAGCTACTGCCCATGCTGGGCAAGAAGGCTTGGCTCGTAACTTTGGACCTAAAAGAGGCATACCTGCATGTCCCAATCAAACAATCTTGCAGAAGATACCTCAGATTCATAGCTGGCTCAGTGCACTACCAATTCTATGCACTGCCCTTTGGCTTATCTACTGCGCCCAGGGTCTTCACAAAATGCCTGGCACCAGTAATTGCATTTTGCAGACAAAGATGAATTCAAATATATCCCTACTTGGACGACTGCCTTATTCAAGCAGAGAACAAAGACATTCTTCTAAAGCATCTGGCATTTGTAAAAAGATTACTAATTTGCCTAGGGTACACAGTACACGAAAAGAAATCAAAACTAGTGCCCTCTCAAGAGATAAAAGTCCTGGGTGCAAGCTTAAATACAACTGCCCAGATGGCTTATCTCACGCCAGACAAACAAAAACAACTGACTTCTTACTTCAAAAAATTGGCAGCAAAGACACAGTTATCTGCAAGCAAAATCCTGCAGGCCTTTGGTTTCATGGCTTCCTGCATTCTACTAATTCCATATGCCAGACTGCATATGAGGAAACTACAATGGTATCTAAAAAGTGTTTGGACTCAGCATTGCCACAGCCTGGAGACAGTAATTACCCTCATTCCCTGCTGCAACAGGAGTTTCGATGGTGGGCAGAGGTCTGTCACCACAACAAGGGTCTGCCATTCAGTTTACCCACAGCCAGACAGACGCTGACAACGAATGCATCAGATTATGCCTGGGGGGCCTATATGGCAGGAAAATGTATTCAGGGCACATGGCCTGCAAGCAAGATGCATCTTCACATCAATCAAAAAGAGCTGCAAGCTGTTAGAATGCCCTGACAGCTTTCAAGGATCTACTTCATCCAGGACAGCTGCTGATAGACAATACTACGGTCATGTGGTACATAAACAAGCAGGGAGGTACACATTCCTACCCCCTCTGCAGACAAGCAATGACCTTATGGGACACAGCATTGACTTATCAAGTTCACCTGCAAGCACAATTCCTGCCAGGAAAAACAAATACTCTGGCAGACGAACTAAGCAGAAACCCCATGGATCCCCACAAGTTCAAACTGGATCCACAAGTCTTCATCATGATAACAAGGAAATGGGGATGCCCAGACATAGATCTATTTGCCTCCCCTTACAACTGCCAATTACAGAGATTTTGCACAAGGATTTATCACAAACAAGCATGGAGAGTGGACGCCCTATCCTTCAGCTGGAAAAATCTAACCGTATATGCCTTTCCTCCACTGCCTCTCCATCCCAGGGTACTCCTAAAGGTCAGACAAGAGAAGCCAAAAATGATACTGATTGCACCAGACTGGCCACGCCAGCACTGGTCCCCAATCCTAAAGAGCTTGTCTCAAGGTCCAGCATGGATATTGCCTCAAACTTCTCACTTGCTGACCCAACAAAACAATTGGATCATGCGCAGCCAACTCAGGACCTTAAATCTGGCAGCATGGCGGATAATTTAGCCATTCAGAACACTCCTCTTTCAAAAGCTGTTATGGATGTTATCTTGGAGGCCAGGAGGCCCAGTACCAGAAAATGTTGATATAAAACACAAGTGAGCCAGAACAGAACGGCTACTGCAATCACACCATTCAATAAATAGTCACCAGTATAGAATTAAAATTTCTTCTTTATTCCACAAACGAAAAAAGGACGAAATGAGCTCTTTCACGTATGCACCATACGCTTCATCAGATTTCACTATACATTAAAGCAGCTCAGTTTATATAGTGTTATTCATCTTTCAATTAACACAATTACTTTACTAATTAATGACACTCCTATCTCTTTCTAAAAGGTATAGCTGATTCTTGGGGCTATATTCAATGCATTCTGATTGAGTATAACAATGTCCAGCAATTAATCAACATCACATTCATGCTTTTGTGGAATCAAATTCATTTATATGAACATTAGCCCAAGTGCAGTATCAAATTTAATATAATATAACAAAGTAAAATAAAATAAACTAAAACAAAAATAATGAAAATAATAAAAATAATCAAACAACATCACAAAAGTGACAAATCAATTAGCATTGTTAAATTTTCCTTCATAGTGAAAACCACATAGCAAGCCAGTAACCTCCACATTTTGACATTTATTAATTTACATCTTATATATTATATATCAGATGTCTATATCAAAAGAAAGAAACATCTGTATAACCCCATAGATAGAACAAATATATTATATTATTAAAGTGCTAGTGCCTACAGGTTATTACAGACAATCCCATAGCACTTATAAGTATAAGTGTTTTATAAGTTTTATAAGTATAAGTGTTTTATGTTTAATAAGTACCAGAAAATCTTATGCAGAAAAATGGAAGAGATTCTGTGCTTGGAACCAGGAACAAGGTATTGACACATATGTACCAAATATCCCTCAGATTTTACAATACCTAACTGAGATGCTGGACAAAGGCCTTTCTTTTTCATCAATTAAGATTCATGCCTCTGCCATTTCAGCCCATTACAATACGGAACCACCTATCTTTTCTCATCCTTTAATAAGGCAGTACCACAGAGGGGCCAAAAATATCAGGCCTCGAAGGAGAGCACCAATTCCGGCATGGGACCTCAATTATGTCTTGGAAAAACTCACACTGCCTCCTTTTGAGCCAGCCTCAACAGCGAATATAAAATTCTTATCCTGGAAAACAGCTCTGCTCCTAGCAATAACCTCTGCAAGATGAGTCTCTGAGTTACAAACACTCATGGCTGTGGAACCTTTTATCATTTTTCATCCAGACAGGGTTTCTCTGAGGACAAACCCAACATTTATGCCTAAGGTGGTGTCCAATGTGGCCCTCAACCAAACCATTCACTTGCCTACCTTTTATCCAAACCCACAGAACAAGGGTGAGAAAATTCTGCATTCTTTGGACATACACAGGCAGCTACGCTTCTACTTGGACAGAACTAAAGCTTTCAGAAAGACTGAGCAACTTTTAGTGTCATATGCTGCAGGATCACAAGGAAAGGCTATCTCAGAACAGACTATTTCTAAATGGATAGGCCATTGCATCCGTTTCTGCTATTCTCAACGTGGCAAATCAGTGCCTAAGGGCATTAGGCCTCATTCTACCAGAGCAGCAGCCACTTCAGCAGCCTTCCTCAGAGGAGTACCAACCAAAGACATCTTAGAGGCTGCAACTTGGAGTTCAGTGCACACTTTTACAAAGCACTACCACTTACCTCTTTACTCTAAATCCAGAGCAGGCTTTGCCACTTTAGTTCTGCAGGGCCTCATAGCCTCTCCTAATCCTATTTAGCCCAGCCACCCATCCAAAGCTTTGGGATTCAACCCAAGAGTAATGACTGCAACAGTGAAACACGATGAACATAGTACAGTTGTGTACCTACCATAAATGTAGATGTTAGAGTGTATTCACTGTTGCAGTCAAACCACCCACCATCCCCCTTTCCTTTGCTGGGACTTGTCTGTACTTCTCTATCCTATACAACCTATGTGGTGTATTTGCTTGTAGATGAAGGAAATGTTTATTTTTGTGCATGCATACTTATTGGCATAATTTTCAGCCTACCAATTTGGGGGCACCTGACATCTGGGGCAAGAAAAACTGAAGAAAATGGCGTCTGCTGCATCTTTTATACCCCTGGTGCGCTGACGTCAGGGAAGAGGCGACAGCAACTGACACCGGACCTAGACTTTGGAATTCAGGCCAACTGCGGGTAGCCTGCCAGCAGGATAACCCAAGAGTAATGACTGCAACAGTGAATACACTCACATCTATATTTATGGTAGGTACACAACTGTACTTTCCACCCCTCCATTCAGACCCACAGGTTGACAGCATGGCTGCTCCAATTCCGTCCCTAGTCAGGCTTCATGATTTTTCACCGGAGGTGGTTCATATTCTGTCTTCTTCCCACAAGCCGCCTACTAGGAAGATTTATTCCAGTAAGTGGAAGAGATTCTCCATTTGGGCTCATGAAAGGCAGATTGATCCCTATACAGCTCCCATTTCATCAGTTTTAGAATTTCTTTCCCAACTGTTCAGCCAGGGATCAGCCGCGACAACTGTCAAAGTGCAGCTGGCAGCCATTTCTACTTTTCATGTTGATAATGAACCCAATCTAATAGCGCACAGACTTTGTAGGGCTTTTCTGAAAGGGACTATGCTACTTCGACCTCCAGTCTTTGATCCTGTAATGCCATAGGACCTTAATTTTGTGATACAGCGGCTTACCTCTCCTCCTTTTGAGCCCACGGCAACCTGTGACAAATTTTTGTCATGGAAGACAATCTTTTTGATAGCCATCACTTCGGCTAGGCGGGTCTCTGAACTCCAAGCTTTATCGGTTCAGCCCCCTTACTTGGTATTTCACAAGGATAGGGATTCGCTAAGACCTAATCCTTCCTTTATGCCTAAGGTTGCTTCGGTGGTCAACCTCAACCAGTCCATTGAGCTGCCTGTATTTTTCCCTGAATTCTCTAACAGGGCAGAATTTAAGTTTCATCAACTAGATGTCCACAGACAATTGTGGTTCTATTTACGTAGAGCAAAAGATATTAGGAAATCTGATCAACTCTGTCTTGTTTTCAGACAATAGACTCGGGACTCCAGTTTCTAAAGTAACTCTGTCCAGATGGATTTCTAGTTGCATTTCCTTCATCTGTACTTCAAATGGCAAGGGATTGACCTTTAAAGTTGAATGCTCATTCTACACGTTTGGTGTCTACTTCTATCTCCTCACACCTTTATTATTCACTACAAATTGGATCTGATATCTAGAGGCAGATCTTCCTTTGGTTCCACAGTGCTCAGGAGTATTTTCCAGTGAGCCACTCAAGGTTTAGGTGCTAGGGACGCTGTCCCACAGGTAAGAATGTAGGCGGGATTGGACTAATAACATCAAGAAGTTATGTACTCACCATAATGTTCGATGTATGTAGTCCATCTCACCTCGCATTCTTACTAACCCACCCACCTACCCCTTCCTGGAGGACCTAGAGATCGAGTCTCTGTTTTCAGCACTCCTTTTTGATGTGTTGAGTTGGTTCTTCCTCTCAGCGTGTTGGTGTGTGTGTATGTGAGCTTGCAGCAAACAAGATCTGGGTATAGGTGCGTTGCAGCATGGGATACCGCTTAGCCACGAGCCAATTGAAGACTTAGAGCTAGAGTATGGCCGAGTCGGAGCCGAAGTTCGTCTCCGAACCGATGGGTAAGAATGTGAGGCGAGATGGACTACATACATCAAACGTTATGGTGAGTTCATAACTTCTTGTTCTCTGATTTCCCTTTGGGTTATCTACTGTTCCAAGGATGTTCTCAAAGTGTCTAGCTCTAGTGATAGCCCATTGTAGAATGTAGGGTATTCACATTTGTCCTTATTTAGACAAATTACTTCTTTTTGCAGACTTTCTCAAAGTTTCAGGAGTCTCTTAAATGGGAAATAAACCTCATTGATCTGGGATTCCAGGTCAGCATTCAAAAATCCTCCTTGATTCCTTCCCACAGGATAGTTTTCCTATGCTACTTTCCAGATAACTCTTTCCAAAAGGCATTTCTTCCACAGGAAAAAGTATACCTCTACCTGATTTCTGAGTTTATCCATTCGGTCACAGGCTTCTGCAGGAGAATACCTCAGGATATTAGGATTCATGACTTCTATGATTCCCTTCACCAGTTCCTGAAAACAGCATGGCACTAACCTCTTAACCCCCTGCTGTTTTACATTCCAGTGTTGAAGTTTGTAAAAAGAGTTGTTTTGTCGAGTGGTCAGATAGCCTTGAATCAAAGTCTTCCCTTTTCTGATTATCCTGCTGAATCCATAACAGATGCACTGGATTTTGCATGCAGAGCAATGTACATGGGGGTAAAAGTTCAGGGTCTAAGAAATAAACAGGATAGATGGAAGCACATCAATGTAAAAGAGATGTCATGCTGTCAATATTCTGCATCATCTGTGGTCTCCAGGACTATTTCAGGTGATCACAGATAACACCACAATGATTTGATACTTAAGTAGGGATTCTACCCCCCTCTGCAGGCTGACTGTGGTAGCTTGGGAGGTAGCAGTTCAGCACAATTTAATCACCCCAAGCTTCTGACATTCTGTCAGAACAACATATTGTGGCAGACCCTTACAAATGGAAACAATGAGGGAGTCTTCCGGGAATTGCTCCACTTGTGGGGATCTCCACAAGTAGATCTGTTTGCCTTCTTTCAAAACAGAAGACTGAAACAATTCTGCTCCAGAATTCCATGCAAACAGCCTTGAAAGTCGATGCCTTTTCATTCCCTTGAATGGGGATGTGCCTGTATGCTTTTCCACCATTTCCACTGACATTCTGAAGATTCAGAAGAGCTCTCCAAAAGTCATTGTGATGACCCACTTCTGGCCCATGTAACAGTGGATGCCCTGAATGAGTCACTGTTGCAATATTCCTGACATATGGATTATCATCACTGTCCAGCCAGGGTACCAAAGCTTCACCATCTGTAGGTTATATATTTGACACAACCTCAGCTCATATGCATTGGGGTGTGGATCCTCAGACTGTCTCACCACAAGCCCAAATGCAGGTCATGCATCCATCAGACTATTTGCAGTTTGGTCATTAGTACCTTGTGTCCATTCTTTATCCAGGTAAGTGACCCATTGGGGAAACTTACTCTCTTTTTTATCTTACAATATTTCATTGAAAGTTGTAAATGTCAGATAGGACAGTGTAAGTGGGAGTGCGGTAGGCAGATTCCATACAAGGGGCTTGCATACTAATACTAAGTGCCTTTTTTCATTAGACCCTTAACACAATCACAAGTCATGCTGTGTCTGTCAGTCATTCGTTCATTACCAAAACCCTTAGGTCAAGGCTTTCAGCTCTCTACTTTTCTAGAGACCATGTATCTTAAATACTTGGCCCAATCCAAGATGGCTGACTCTGCACCCTCATAGATCCCTATGCTGTTGAAGACAAAACTAAAGAGGCCTTGAATGGATCAGCAGTCCAGTGTTTCTGACTCCAGTGTACCCACTGAGGTTGCAGAACCAGACCTGCTACCAGAGGCTATTATGGCTCCTGAGTGAGGCCTTGCAAACTGCCAATGCATCCAAGGAGCTGCCTCGTATTTCCAAAAGACTGCATGGCATCCCTCAAATTCTGGTTAGGGAAGAGATCCCAGGCTCTCTGATAGAAGTCAGACGGGTTTCTCAATCTCTGCACCTCATCCAGGTGGATATTGCACCTAAAAAGACAGAAGACTTACCATGTGGCCTGTCATACAGCAGCTAGGGAAAAGGAGTGTATAGACTTTTCACAGGGGTTGCTCAAAGCCATCATGTCTTTGAAACTTCCTTCATTCCTTTGGGTCTGCACACCCATAGGCCACCCCCTCAAATACCTACCCTGATTTCCTCCTCTTCTGATGAGGAACAGGACTATTACTCTGACCATTCCCTGATGTTCTTCGTGTTTCACTGTTGCAGTCATTGCATTGTTGATGATGTGTTTTCAGAATCCAGTATGGCCCCTGATTCCCTGCCTCCGGCCCCTTGTAAGCCAGACTGATACTACAGGGTTCCTGACTCCCACAAATTCCTTTTCAAAAATCCTGTTGCAGACCCTGAAACAATTTCTCAGGGGCCCAAGGGCATTAAAGCTTCTACTGCTAAAAACCCTACCCCTTCTGGTAGAGACTTCAGGATGCTGGATAGATGGGGTAAAAAGGTTTATACTTCTGTAACCTTGGCAATCGGGGCTTTAAACTGTCAATTCCATATGCTAAAATATCAACAGCAATTGCTTAAACAGAAAATGATGTTGATTTCTGACTGTGCGGAAAATAAGGATGTATTGTGATCCTATCTCGCCTACATTCTCTACAGATGGGTTCGGAGCTGATCCTCAGCTCCGACTCGGCCGCTATACAATAGAACGCAGTCTCTTATTGGCTGAGTTACCTCATATCCCAGGATGCACTACTACTGCTTCCCCAGATCTCATTTGCCGCTTCTCAAAGCATAGACGTGGTCTCGGACTTGGCTGAGCTAAGTATCTTTTAGTCAGAAATTTTTCTGTCTAAATTTTTGTCAAAACTTACCCAAAAGCTGTTTTAACAGCTACTTTTGTTGTGTGATTGTGTATTGATATATTCTTGTGGTAAAATTGTGTTTGTTTTGTGGTAATTAACGGTCCCGTTTAAGTTAGAGGGGCCTAGCCCTATCCTAGGCGTTTAAGTTAGAGTCTAGGCTGTCTTGTGTAGATTTTGTTGGCAGTGTGTTTATTGTTAATATAGCCATGTTGAAGGAACATAGACCATCAGGATTCAAAAAATTTTCTAAATGTAGCTATAAAATGTCCATCACGGACGACCATTCTTTATGTGTTTACTGTTTGGGCCCAAAGCATCTCCAAGAATCCTGTAGCATTTGCCACGCCTTTTCCTCTCGCGTCCTCCAAGAGAGGAAAAATAAGTTGATTTTGAAAGGGCTTATTACCCCTTCCTTTGAGGAAGCCCTATCTTCTTCACCTTCGAGGAAGAAAGTCTTCGGCTCCAACCAGTCCGCCGGACCCGGCAGCAAAAAAGTCGTGGCAGGCTTCTCCGTCAGCTCCACGGACTTCGGAGCCGAGGTCGGAATGGTCTGCCTCGACGTCTCCAGCTTCGACTCCTCTGGCTTCAGAGTCGAGAGCTCGGGCATCGAGAGGCGAGTCATCTCCATCGGCTCCACTGCCTTCAGAGCCGATGGGGGTTGCCCGCTCAGACTCTTCCCCTTCAGTGCCGAAGTCCACATCGGCTCCGAGGGAAATTGCAGTGGTAGTGGAATCTCCCTCGGCGCCGATACTTCTCGAACCTTTACGGAGCTGGTCCCCCAGTCTTTCAGAGCCGGCGGAGAAGTCGACTCGGACCCGGTCGGTCTCTTCTCGGTCGTCGAGGATGTCCAATTCGGATTTAGACAGGGTGCTTCAAAGGCTTTTTTTCAGTCTCCAGTGTTTGCAAAGTTGATCTCTGCTCCAGCCCAGTCGGCTCCGGAGCCGATCTCCCATTCTGTTATCTCGATTCCTCCTCCAACAGCCTCGGCGCCGTTGGAGTCTGTGTTGGTGGAGCCGGTGGAGGTTATCGGGTCGGTTCCGACCCTAACTCCAACCCCGTCCTTTGGGTCAGGGTTCGGTATGCGGACCTCCTCTGTCAGCCCCGGGGGGGACGCTTCGGGACCGATCCTTTCGGTTCCGAGCCTCCCTCTCGGTGCGTCGGCTGCGGGGGTTCCGACTGCTGTTGTGGCCTCGGGGGTTGAACCATCCCAGGACTCTGGGGTCCGCCGAGGCCATGAGGAGTGCCTTGGCCAAATCCTCTGTGGCCACTTCTACCATCTCACCACCACCTTCCCTTGGCATGGAGACTGGCGTCTTTGCAATCCCCCTGTCTCACGACAGCGGAGCCCCTGGGCCTGAGGTTACCCCCATTGGGGGTTCCCTTCTTCCTGGAGGTCCCTCCGAAACGCTTTCGGAGGAACCTCCGAGGAAGAAACAGTGTAAGAGGAAACACGTCGACTCCCCTGATGAGTCTCTCACCTCTGATACCGACCTCGATGATGCGGAGGGGTCCCCCAAGTCGTCCTCGGATGATGTCTCCTTTGCGGACATCTTGGAGTTCCTTAAGCAACGAGGCGACTGGCAGTCCAAACCCCCTTCTGCTGAGTCGGTTTTCCTCAAGGCCTTCGGGGCTCAGCCCTCCGCCTCCTGGGTGTCTCCGCCCTTCGATGAGCTTCTGGATTTGATCTCTCGAAGGGCGTGGGAACACCCGGATTCTGTTGAACCGGTGCCAGCTCACCCCAATAAATTTCTTTCGGCTCCCCCGGATAAGGACTTTCTCTCGAAAGGCATGGCTGTAGATGCCATGGTGGTGGCATCTGCCACCCAGCAAGATGTGGCAGAGGCTTCAACGTCCGTCCATCCTCCTAATAAAGAGTCTAGGAGCATGGATCGATGCAGCGTACCCTTTCTTCAGCGGCCTTTACATTAAGGTCTCTGCACTACTTGACACATTTCACCAGACTACAGAGGGAGCTGGTCAAGGAGCTTTCGGATACCCTCTCTGGTAACTTACCTGAGCAGTTGGCCCAGGCGGTTAACTCACAGTTGGCTACCCTGTCCTCATTATCCAACTCGTCCATGAGGCTCATTTCTTATGCAGCGAAGGGCGAGCAAGCGGCTGGAACAGGCATTGCTCTCGGAGACAAGCCTGGCTACGCCTGTGTCACTGCGGAGGCCTTTAAGTCTTCCTTTGCCGATGCCCCTTTGATGGGTCCTCATTGTTTGGACCCAAGGTAAAGGACACATTGACTCGCTGCGAACAGGAGGGTAAGACTTTAACTGCCGTAGAGGCCGGTTTTCCACTCCTTCAGACCTTACCCCAAGGCTTGAAGGGGAAAATGTGGTTCGTAAGTCTCAAAAGCCTTACTCGTCGCAGCAGAGCGATTCCCCTTCTAGAGGCAGAGGAGGGACATTTTTCAGGAGCGCCATCCCAGAGGCGGAGGCCCCGCAACACTGGAGACCCTTGAGTCCTTTCGTGGCTCCTCCTCCTTCCAGCATCCCTGAAGGAGTACCCGACTGTGCAGCTCGGAGCCAGTCGGGTGGTTTCGAGACACCTAAAGGCCTGGGAAAATATCACTCAGGACCAATGGGTGCTTCGAATCATCGCCGGAGGTTACTCCATTCCCTTTTCTCAACCCCGCCCCCACCAGTCCAAAGAATCCCGGACCCGCCACCCAGTCAACGGGATCATGCAGCCAGCGAAATATCAAAGCTGCTTCAAAAAGGGGTCATCCAACCTGTCCCCGCAGACCAGGCCGGATCAGGGACTTACTCAAGATTCTTTTTGGTGCCAAAAAAGACCGGGGACTTGAGACCCATTTTGGATCTCAGCAAATTAAACCAATTTGTGAAAAAGTCCAAATTCTGGATGGTCACTTTGCAATCCATTCTTCCGCTTTTGGAGAAAGGTGTTTGGATGTGCTCCATAGATCTCAAAGACGCCTACTATCACATTCTGATAGATCAGGCGTCGGAGATGCTTCAGCCTAGGAGACAGTCATTTCCAGTTCCGAGCACTGCCCTTTGGTCTCACCACAGCCCCCAGGGTGTTCACCAAATGTTTGGCGGTGGTGACTGCTCACCTGAGAAGTCTAGGATTCCAGGTGTTTCCATACCTAGACGACTGGCTCCTAACTGCCACCTCCAGGCATCTACTCTTGGAAAATCTAGCAGCCACTATAACACTAGGCAACTCCTTAGGAATCACCTTCAATTGGTCAAAATCTGTATTGCTGCCATCTCAGCGTATTCTGTTTATTGGTGCAGAAATAGACTCAAGGCAGATGCGAGTCTATCTCCCTGCGGAAAGGATAGCAATGCTCCAGTTTCAGGTTCAGGCATTGCTCCTCAGACGTCGTGCTCCAGCGAGGATGGTCCTGCAGCTGTTGGGCTCCATGGCAGCCACCATTCTTCTGGTCCCCTTGGCAAGGTTGCACATGAGGATACTCCAGTGGCTCCTTTCAGTCCAGTGGTCTTACCAAGATTTTCCCCTCAGTCACCACATATTGATCACAGAGACGTGCAAACAGGATCTTCGTTGGTGGCTTCTTTCCTCCAACCTGAATCTGGGGCGACCCTTGTTCCCCACTCCCCTCTGCCACGTTGACTCACGGGCCTCCCAGACAGGGTGGGGGGGACATTATCTGGACAGGTCGGTCCAAGGCACGTGGCACTCCGACGAGAGTCTTCTCCACATCAATATCCTGTAGATGAGGGCGGTGCTTTTAGCGTTGCAAGCACTGCACGATCACCTCCCCCAGGGTACGATTGCCATTCAGTCCGACAGCATGTCTGTAGTCTGGTACTTAAACAAGCAAGGAGGAACCAGGTCCTATCCCCTTTGCAGAGAAGCCATGAAGGTATGGGATTGGGCGATTGCCAAAGCGTTTCTAGTGGCAATGCATTCGGGAAATCAGCGTGATAGCCGACAGACTGAGCAGAACTATTCTCTCCCTCACGAGTGGTCCTTGAGCGACAGAGTGGTGCGCAGATTTTCACGAGATGGGGAGTTCCTTGTTGCGATCTCTTCCATAAGTCCCTCAACGCAAAATGCCAGCACTTCTTCCTCTCACCCCAGTTCTGGGGAGATCCCCAAGGGCAGCTCTAGTCACGTTTGGCCCCTGGTCTGCTATCGCCTTTCCACGGTTCCCCTTCTCCCCAAGGTGATTCAGAAGGCGATCGCTTGGGAATCAAAATGATACTAATGCCCCATACTGGCCTCGTCAAGTCTGGTTCCCCTTTCTTCACAAATATGCATTGGAGGGTCCCTGGTTCCTGGACTAAGTTCGGACCTTTTGGCATCAGTCAGGACAGCTCCATCAGTCCCTCCATTCATTGAAGTTAGAAGCTTGGCTACTCCTCTTCCAACCATAGTTAGGAGCCATTCTTTAGCCCTGAAGTCATGCATATTTTGTCTTGACCCACAAGACTTCTACTAAAAGATATATAGCAATAAATGGAAGAGGTTTGCTATTTGGGCTCAACTCCGAGGATTAGACCCTATGACTGCCTCGATGTCAGAGGTACTGAAGTTTTTAGCTTCCCTATTCAACCAAGGTTGCTCAGTGTCTACCATCAAAGTGCAATTGGCGGCTATTTCCAATTTTCATGAGAGCGTAGAACCACCTTTAATGAGCAACAAGTTGTGCAAAGCCTTTATTAAAGGAGCTTGGCTTCTCGACCCCTATATCTCAACCTGCACCTCCGTGGGACCTTAACGTGGTGTTAGGTGCATTAACCTCATCTCCCTTTGAGCCGGCAGCAACCTGTGTTCTAAAATTTCTTTCTTGGAAGACTGCTGTTCTAGTTGCTATTACATCAGCCAGGCGAGTTTCAGAACTTCAAGCCCTATGTGTCAAACCACCATACCTGGTATTTCACAAGGATAGAGTATCTCTTAGACCAAACCCATCTTTTATACCAAAGGTTTGTTCTAACTTTTGTTTACAACAATCACTGGAACTACCGGTCTTCTTCCCTAAGTATTCGAATAGAGCTGAATATACCTTTCACAGCTTGGATGTACACAGACAATTACGTTTCTATTTGGATAGGACACACCAAGCACGAAAATCAGATCAACTGTTTGTGTCCTTTTCGGATAGTAGATTAGGCAAAGCCGTCACAAAAGTCACTATTGCCAAATGGATCAGGGACTGCATCAATCATATTTATCTCATTTCAAATAAGGAGCGCTTAGTTCCAGTGAAAGCTCATTCTACTAGGGCTATGGCCACTTCGGCAGCCTTTCATTCCAAGCTCTCTATTAGTGACATTTGTGCGGCTGCTACGTGGTCTTCTTCACACATCTTTATTTCTCACTACAAATTGGATATGGCATCTAGGGGTCGAGCTTCCTTCGGTTCCACGGTTCTCAGGAGTGTTTTCCAGTGAGCCACCCAGGAATTAGGTGCTAGGGACGCTGTCCCATCTGTAGAGAATGTAGGTGAGATAGGATCACATTACATCTTTTAGTTATGTACTTACCATAACTTTAGATGTATGGGATCCATCTACTTCATTCCTAATAACCCACCCTCCTTCCCCCTGCCTCGTAGACCAGGAGAGACCGGACGATCTGAAATTGAACTTCTTTCCTCTCTTGAAAGACCTGAGAATGTTATAACAATAGTCTGTTTCTGTGAGCATGTGTGCGGACAAACAAGATCTGGGGAAGCAGTAGTGGTGCATCCTGGGATATGAGGTAACTCAGCCAATAAGAGACTGCATTCTATTGTATAGCGGCCGAGTCTCCGAACCCATCTGTAGAGAATGTAGGCGAGATGGATCCCATACATCTAAAGTTATGGTAAGTACATAACTAAAAGATTTATTACATTCAGCTGAACAAGTTGGAAAACAAACTTTGCAATGTGGTTTTGATTCTTTGGAGGCCTCTTGCAGGGCTGCTTTTACTGGGTCTGTGCTTAGAAGGCATGCTTGGCTTAAGGGGCAATCTCTGCCTGATCATGTTAAAGCAAAATTGTTGGATGCTCCTTTGCAGCAGGACCCGTCTGTTTGGCAGTAAGGCTGAAGAAGTTCTAAAAAAGATGGAAGACAAAGCTGAATCTATGCAAACTGTGAAAGATTTCTTACAAGTACAACCTCCAAGATTTAGTAGGCACTGGCCTACTAAGAGCTGGTCCTTTCCAATTCCTTCCAGAGCAACTCAAGCCAAACCCAGACTTTCCAAAAGCACCAGGTTTCAGTCCCAAGGGACTTTCAGAACTAAACAATGGGGTGCCTCCGCTTCCAAATCTGGAAATAACAAGATACCTCCCTATGATAAACAGTCTCAATGACTTCCCTTTAAAATTACCAAGCACTTACCTCTTAGCTGCCCCGTTGGGGGGAAAACTGGCTCTTCATGCTAAAAACTGGCAACTTATAACCCAGGACAAATGGGTTTTAAATATAGTGTCCCAGGGATACAAATTTCATTTCCACACGTTGCCAACTCCAAACGGATGGCCAGACCTGCCCCCAAATCAGTAGGCAGAGGCTCAAACAAGTACTTTCCCTCCTAAACATGGGGGGCAATTCAACTAGTACCAGAAGAGGAAAAGGTATAAGGTTTCTATTCCAGACTTTTCCTGGTACCCAGAAAAGACGAATCATGGCATCCAATTCTGGACCTGTCTACTCTGAAAACATTTCTGGACATTCCAAAATTCAAGATGCTTGACTCTTCACCAGTTACTTCCTATGCTAGGCAAGGATGCCTGGTTGGCAACTCTAGATTTAAAAGAGGCTTACCTGCATATCCCAATCAGGGAAGCTTGCAGAAGATACCTCCGCTTCAAAGCAGGCTACTTGCATTTTTATGCCCAGTTTCT